>NC_053490.1:54915025-55041795 GCF_905171775.1 Rana temporaria
GAGCACGGATTCTGTACATTTTTAGAATATCAGTATATGTCCCTATTAGTTGAGATTTAGAAAAGGAAATGTGTTCTTCATTATATTTTTTAGTAATTTAATTAAAACGGTTTATTATATACTAAATACAATTAACCATAGTTAGCTATGTAATTGGTTATTCTCAATGTTCAGGAGAGACCTAAAAAAAATAAGGATGTAAGAGGAAGGTCTGTTTAAATATAATTTCCTGCAGCCAGGATATGTTAGTAAATAACCTTGAGAACAGGAGTAAAAAAGAAGAAAAATGGAAACGCAGAATGTTTTATTTCCTGTCTGTTTTCTGGCTATACGTGCATGGCACAGCAAGTACTTTTTTTCTTATTATCAAATTTATTCTATATTTCCTCAATACCCACATTTTTTAAAGGGACTTAAATGGGAATTGTGGTGTAGTTCCAACAAGCACATATTTTGTGTGGTATTGTGATAATAACAGTGTGCTAAGTAATTATATAGTGACTTTCCTCTTTGGACAGGTTTATAAAATAATATTTTATGTTACATACACAGTATTGTAGGTTATTTCTTCAGTAGTTTAGATTGGTTGATAATCAAAGCAATGCTGTGGAGTCCAGGGGGCCGGATGTGGCCCTCTGCTTGCTTCTATCTGGCCCTTTGGGCACTATTTCATGCACTGACACCAACAATGGGGCACACTTCCTCCCAACAACACCAATGATTGGGCCCAATGACACCAATGATGGGGCACAATTCATCTCAATGACAGTAATGATGGGGCCCAATGACACCAGTGATGGAGCACAATTCCTTTAAATGACACCAATGATGGGGCACAATTCCTCCCAATGACACCAGTGATGGGGCACAATTTCTCTAAATGACACCAACGATGGGGCCCAATTACACCAGTGATATAGCACAATTCCTCTAAATGACACCAAAGATTGAATCACAATTCCTCCCAATGACACCAATGATGGAGCACAATTCCTCGAAATGACACCAGTGATGGCGCGCAAATCCTCTAAATGACACCAATGATGGGGCACAATTTCCCTCAATGACAGCAATGATGGGGCCCAATGACACCAGTGATGGAGCACAATTCCTCTAAATTACACCAAGGATGGGGCACAATTTCTCCCAATGACACCAATGATGGGGCACAATGACACCAGTGATGGAGCACAATTTCTCTAAATGACACCAATGATGGGGCCCAATGACACCAGTGATATAGCACAATTCCTCTAAATGACACCAAATATTGAATCACAATTCCTCCTGATGACACCAATGATGGGGCACAATGACACCAGTGATGGAGCACAATTCCTCTAAATGACACCAATGATGGGGCTTAATGACACCAGTGATGGGGCACAATTCCTCTTAATGACACCAATGATGGGGCCCAATGACACCAGTGATGGAGAACAGTTCCTCTAAATGACACCAAGGATGGGGCACAATTCCTCCCAATGACACCAATGATGGGGCCCAATGACACCAATGATGGGGCATTGCTTACTCCAACTTATGCCGGGACATTTTCTACTCCCGATGGGCACGCACGGTCCGGCCCCCCTAAAATCCGAAGGTTAGTAAAGAGAGATTTGTCAGCTTGTTGAAAAAATTCCCTGTAAAGGGGACTTGTCCCTTCTTTTTTTTTGTAGAGAAAAGGAAAGATAAAAAACAAAAAATGCTGATCCAGCCAACAGCATAGTGAACTAATAACTTCCTGTGTACTTTACCTCTGTTGACTGCTATCAGCATTGTTCTCAGTTCTTTCTGTGGGCTACAGAACACCTCCCTTGCCCATGTTATGTAGATGAGAAGAAGAGGAGGTGTTTTTTTGATGCGACTTAGTGCCAGGGAGTGTAAAGTCAGAGCAAAGTTGCACATTTAAAGTCGCGCTCCAAGGTCGCACTGGAAATCGAGCGACTTTGGAGGCGCGCAAGTGTGAATGGAGCCTAAAGAGACACCTGCTGGTGGTTAGTGGAAACACCTGCGGACCAATTGTACAGCACAGTGCGACCAGCAGGTAAACCGGGGGAAGACATGCTCAGTAATAATAAACAAGAAGTAAATCCTACTTCTATAATGAAAAAAAATCGCTGCCCCCATAGGTATATAAGTATGCCTTATAAGAACAAGGCTTTTTGAAATACTAACAATAATTGATAATGATATTTACATGAAACTGATCACATTCAAGTATACATTTAGAAAAAGGCAACTATTGAAAATAATAATAATAAATTATTTCATCGTATTATTATTTTATATTGGGAATAATGGGCCAGATTCACCAAAGAGATACGACGGCGTATGTCCTGATACGCCGTCGTATCTCCTGATACGCCGTCGTATCTCTGTTTCTATCTACGCGACTGATTCAAAGAATCAGTTACGCATAGATATCCCTAAGATCCGACAGGTGTAATAGTTTTACACTGTCGGATCTTAGGATGCAGTACCGCGGCCGCCGCTGGGGGGAGTTCGCGTCGTAAACCAGTGTCGGGTATGCAAATTAGGAGTTACGGCGATTCCCGATGGATTTTCGCGTTCGCTACGTCGCTGCTAGTCTAGTTTCCCGTCGCAAAGTTAGTCGTCGTTTGACCTGCCCTAACTTTACTCAGCAATCGTATTGCTGTTTAAAGTATGGCCGTCGTTCCCGCGTTGAAATTTAAAATTTAACGTCGTTTGCGTAACACGTCCGGGAATACGGAAGTACGCTACGCGCGCCGCCGTTCGAAAAAATGACGTCACTGCGCGCAAAGCACAACGGGAATTGCGAAACTGAGCATGCGCAGTAGGTCCGGCGCAGGAGCGCGCCTAATTTAAATGGCACACTCCCATTTGAATTGGCCCGCCTTGCGCCGGAGGCTGCCGGCGTAGGTTTTCATTGCAAGTGCTCTGTGAATCAGGCACTTGTGATGAAAACTTGCGGCGGTGTAACGTATCTACGATACGTTACGCCCCCGCAATTCTACTTGAATCTGGCCCAATGTTATTTTAAACTGACTAGAAACAATTTATGAAAATTATAGCTAGGTTCACACTGTGTGGGTACAATAACCCATTCATTGCAACTTACATGCGTTCTTGGACCCGCTACAATGTGAACGTGGCCTTAAAAATCTGTTCAGCAGAAAAATACAACAGCAGCAGATATAAATACACGTGATATCTATTATTGTTTCTGTGTTTATTGTTTTACTGACATATTTGTATGTTAAAATAAAAATATTGTATAAACAGAGAACTTCATATAAACAGATATCAGTGTCGGAGGGATGTATGAGGCCAGCATGGGATATGCTGAGAAGAGTTAGGCACTCTACACACGGGCAAGAATCTCGCCAGGAAAAAAATGTTGTTTTCCCTGACGAGATTCTTGGCATGAAACGCTTGCCGCCAGAGTGTACAGACTCTCGTTTCAAAAGAACCGTGGTTCTCTTGAAAGGAAAGAACGCGGTGACGTCATCGCGTACGACGAGCATGCGATCGTCACATTTGATGCCGTTGCCGCCATCTTGCTTCACCCTACCTATGCCGTGCATGCGTCAAAGTCATTTTGAGCATGCGTGGGTTTCCACGGCGACAGGTAAGTATACACACTGTCGGGTTTCTCGTCGGGAAACAGGCCGACAAGAATCTCGACGAGAAAAAAAGAGAGCAGGTTCTCTTTTTTTCTCGTCGAGATTCTGCCCAGATTTCCTGACGAGAAACCTGAATGCCTCCTACACAGGAACGGGAATCTCGGCAAGAAGCAGTTTTCTTGCTGGTTTTTGCAGAGAAAATCGGTCGTGTGTACGAGGCTTTAGAGAAATGTACTGACTGTTCACAAAGCTTCCAATGGTCCTTTAGCCCCCATTCACAGCAATGCGATTTGTCATGCGATTTGACAGTTCCAAATCGCATGACAAGTCACACCCCATTGTCGGCAATGGAACTGTTTAAATTGCTTATGCCGCAGCGACTTTGAAAAACGTTCCTGCACTACTTTTTGCAGATTTCATTGCAAATTGCATAGACTTCTGTTGTATTAAGTCGCAAGCCGCAATGAAATCAGCAGTGCATATTACACTGATGTAAATGGGGGCTTTTTTCCTTTAAAGGAGTTGTAAAAGAAAAAAAAATGTTGCCTAAAATTAATGTCTGCAAGGTAGACAGACAGAATAGTGTAATGATTCTGTTAAAAAACGAGTAAATACCTCTGGCGTTCTAGTTTCTGTTCTCTCATTCACTTCCTGGTTTGCGGCGCTCGTTCGTGTAAGAACTACATTTCCCAGTATGCATTGCGGCACGCCCAGTAATTCACACCTCCTTGAAGTCTCTAACACGTAGAGAGCGTCCTGCCGCACAGATGTAGTTCCCAGGAGGGGGTGAGCACGTCACTGACCACCTCAGTAAAGCCTCCCATCACGGTGGTGAGTAACAATCAGACAAGCAGGAAGTGAACAGAACAGAGAAGAAATAGAGCAACTTCTGAGCAAAAACGAACAATGAGGAAGTGAAAAGAGGAATGTCTGCAGGTAAAGGATGCTTATTATGAAAAAAATGTTTTTCCTTTACAACCCCTTTAACTCCTTCTGTCCCCGTTTCCTCTTTACTTTGCCCTCATGTTGGTCTGATGTATAGACCCCTAGCAATAAAGCATGTTTAATGTATATGTGTACTCTCACCTTGCAAAACAGCCTATTCGGTTTAAAATAGAAATGCAAGGTATACAGTGTGTGTATGTATAGATTTTATATTTTATATAGATACAATGGAACCTTGCATTACGAGCATAATCCGTTCCAGGAGAATGCTTGTAATCCGTTCCGCATTGACTTCTATGTCATGCAATACCGCATGTGGTTAGAGGTGGGGGGCACCTGGGAGCCCCAGAAATACTCAGGGACACCTCGGAAACCCTGGGAAAGGTTCGGAAACACTCGGCAACTGAGTATTTCTGAGTATTTCTGAGTGATTCCGAGTATTTCCGAACGTCTCGGAACAGCTTCGGACCATTCCGAGTGTCACCGGCGCCCCCCGCACCTCTGGCCAAATGCGGTACTGCACACCCCATTAGCTTGAATTCTGCTCGTTTTGCGAAACAACACTCACAAACCGAGTCAGAATAAAAAAAAAAGTTGCTCGTTGTTCAAAACGCTCGTTAACCGCGTTACTCGTAAAACAAGGTTCCACTGTATATAGTTAGTCATAATATAATGTAAAAGATTATGTTACGCTGAGTAAATAACTACCTAACATGTCATGCTTCAAAATGTAAATAATTCTACAGGTTACCAATTAGTTACAGAGGAGGTCTTGTACTAGAATTATTGCTCTCGCTCTAACAATCGTGGCGATACCTCACATGTGTGGTTTGAACACCGTTTACATGGGGGGATGGGGTGCTTTAAATTTATTTGATTTTTATTTTTAATTTTTTAAACTGCCCCTTTGAAAAAAAAAATTCTGATCACTTTTATTGCTGTCAGAAGGAATGTAAACATCCCTTGTGACAGTAATAGGCAGTGAATGAAAGTGCAGCACTAAGTACGCACCTCTGAATAAACTGAGACCATAATGCCACGTACACACGGTCAGAATTTCCGACAACAAAAAGTTCTTGTGGGAAATTGGCATGCGACGTACCCCTACCCATTCACCTGGAGGAAAAGTGTAAAAAAAATAAACGCACTGCACAGGTTTTTAAAATAATTTATTAGTCAGCTTCGGGGGTCTTCTTTCGACTTCTCCGCTCTAAGGGGGTCTTCTTTTGACTTTGGGGGTCTTCTTTCGTCTTCTCTGCTCTCTTCTTCTGCTCTACGCGCTCTCTGGTGTCTTCTGCTGGGCTGCGCCGCCGCTACCTTCTTTGAAGCTCTTTTACCCGGTCTTCCTCGTCGGTCTTCCTCGTTGCCTTCTTCCCTCTTCTTTTCTTCCGATGTTGACTCGACGCTCCCTCTCGCTGTAATGCCGGGTGTGCGGTGCGCAATGATTTATATAGGCCTCTTATGACGGGACAGTCCCAGCATGCTCCGGGTGGTGATGACATAAGGGGGCGGGGAAGACCGACGAGGAAGACCGGGTTGGCCGCCGCTAGTAAAAGAGCTACAAAGAAGATGCCGGCCGCGCAGCCCGGCAGAAGGCAACGGAGAGCAGGAGAACAACTGGGGAGAGCGGAGAGCAGAAGAAGAAAGCGGAGAAGACGAAAGAAGACCCCGGAAGTTAGAAGAAGACCCCCGGAGCTGACTAATAAATGATTTTAAAGACCTGTGTAGTGTGTTTATTTTTTTGACACTTTTCCTCCAGGTGAATGGGTAGGAGTACGATGTACCCCATACTCATTCACCTAGGGTGGGGGGCCGGTATCTGGGGGCCCCCTTATTAAAGGGAGCATCCAGATTCTGATAAGCCCCCCACCCGCAGACCCCGACAACCAACGGCCAGGGTTGTCAGGAAGGGGACCTTGTCCTCATCAACATGGGGGCAAGGTGCTTTGGAATGGGGGTCCCCCCCTGTGCTTGCTCGTCCCCACCCCCTTTCCTGACCGGCCGGGCTGGTGCTCGGATAAGGTTCTGGTATGAATTTTGGGGGGGACCCCAAGCCGTTTTTTCGGCGTGGGGGTGGCGTGGGGGTTCCCCTTAAAATCCATACCAGACCGAAGGGCCCGATATGCTCATGAAGGGGGAACCCATGCCATTTTTTTTCTTCCAAAAAAATGGCGTGGAGTTCCCCCTAATTATTGGGGGATCAAAGTCACGTCCCTGCTCATTGAAGTCGTATTTCAAGTTGTGGGGCAAAGTCGGATCCACAGTCGTATGACTGTCTTGTCAAAATTGCGGCCGCGAATCGCGACAAATTTGCGGTAAAATCGCGCGACTTTGAAGTCGCACAAGTGTGAAAGGGGCCTAAGCCTATAATAAGGCTTTCCTGTAGGTACCGTGTATATCTCCTGAACTTTCACCGTTTAGGAGATATTCACTGTATCAGCATGTGCATACTGAAGAAACGGCCCGCTCGTGCCATTTTTTCAGCTGCTCGTGTCGTTTTTTCAGCAGCTGTGCCTTTACCAGCAGCTCCCGCGCGCATGTGTGGGAGTGACGCCATACCCCGAAACAGCTCCGGGAGACATGTTGATGGCCACAGTGGTGTTCCCGGACCACTGCGGGGGCTTCGATCTAAGGTAAGATACTAGCTTATTATGCCTTTGTCTTGCACAAAAACAATCCCCCTATCATAACAGAGTACTCCATCACAACAGAGCCCCCCCCCCACACAACTCTTTACAACATAGTTCCCCTTCACAAATAGCAAAGAATGATACCTTTCCTCTTGATCCTTCCCCCTGCGCCATTGAAACAATTGACGCGTTGTGGTGGATAGGGGCAAGGCACTGTGTGCCATGACAACATGGCACTGCTTAGGCTGAGCGCTACACTCCCAGCTCCTCTACTTTCTGATACCAATATCACTGTTCCTGGGGGACCGCTACTGAAATCTGGGGGGCAAATCACACCCAGCACCCCCCTATATTTGGAAGGGGGGCAGATACATGAACATTTGATAACAGCATTTTTTTGACAGTTTAATGCCCAAACCTAACAGCCAACAGACAAATCTTGGACACAACAGAGACAATAGATTGGCCTGTCACCTGTGTGGTGCATTTTTAGGTGCCATTGAATTCTACAAAACATGTGTTTGGATGAAAGCACATCAAAAATGCAGCATGAAGGACTTGTTTTAAAGCACCACTTCTCAATTTTAGGAGCTCCCGTGCCCTCCGGGGCGGATCATCCCTTTTTTCCCAGTTTTGTTGGCGCCCCCTGGTAAGACATGTGAAGGATGGTGGGTTCACAACAGATGTATTTTTGTCTACATGAAGTATGATTATTTGTATTTACAAAATGTATCTTATGAATAATATAGTGCTGTCAGTTAAACGCGTTATTAACGGCGTTAACACAAACCCATTTTAACGCCGTCAATTTTTTTATCGCACGATTAACGAGGTTCACCCTTTAAAACATTTTTTTTTTTGTCAGCACGTACCTCTTAACCCTTTCACGCCGACGGGACGCATATATGCGTCCTCGGCGTTCAGGGGTTATACCGGGATGATGCCTGCAGACGTCACTTCCGGGTTTCTCGGCTGGCAATGGCGCCGGATTTAAAAAAGTACACAGTATTCAGAATCGCCGTTTTCGGCGATCTGAATACTTTGAAGTGCAAAGGAGGGCTCGGAGGTCTTTTAGACCCCGATCCCTCCATAAAGAGTACCTGTCACCACCTATTGCTGTCACAAGGGATGTTTACATTCCTTGTGACAGCAATAAAAGTGATCAAAATGTAAAAAAACACAATTTAATATTATAAAAATAAATAAATAAATAAGAAAACACAAACATTTTTTTTTAAAGGGTGAACCTCCTTAATCGCGTGACATTAATGCGATTAATCGTGATTAGAAATTTTAATCGCTTGACAGCACTAGAATAATATGTATATGTCTTTTCTATTTTCATAGTTACATGACTATGATTTCTTTATTCAACCTGATCATAGAAATCTCCTGAAGAAGCAGCTAATATAAACCAGCGAAACATGTAGAGCAAACCAATATATGGATGGTATTTATGTTCTATTTGTGACAATAGTATGTATTAAAAAAACTTCTTTCAATTGTGATTACTCATTTTATTCTGTGAATATGTTATTATATATATTTAAGTGAACACACAATTTTGCAAGTAATTATTGGGCTTGAAATATATATATATATATATATATATATATATATATATATATATAAAAAGATTCAAGTACCTTCCTCTAGAATTCATTAAACATCATTTTGATTTCCATTCAAATCTAATTAAGGCAGAACTACAAATGGGGGGGGGGGGGGATATATTTTGCTAAATGAAAATTATTTTATTGTTTCAGACCAATTAGAACAAAAAAGGCACAATATATGCTAAAATAATAATACACAGTTTGATCAAGATCTATTCATTTCTTGTATAAATTGGTTATAGGAGCAGCAGTTTCCATCTTAGCATAAATGATAAATACTAATTCAAATTTATAGTCCAGACACTGGGGCAGATCCACGTACATCGGCGCATATTTGCGTCGGGCGTAGCGTATCTAAGATACACTACGCCGCCGTAACTTTTTTTTTTTGTATCCTCAAAAAAAAAGCGCCGTAAGTTATGGCAGCATAGTGTATCTTTGGCAGCGTAAGGGTGTGCAATTCAAATGGATGTGATGGGGGCGTGTTTTATGTTAATGCGCCGTGACCCGACGTAAATGACGTTTTTTTTTTCAACTGCGCATGCGCCGTCCGTGGGGGTATCCCAGTGCGCATGCTCAAAATTAAACCGGAACAAGCCAATGTTTACGACGGTGACGTCATTCTACGCAAATCCCTATTCGCGAACGACTTACGCAAACGACGTAAAAAATTAAAAATTCGAGGCGGGAACAACGCCCATACTTAACATTGAGTACGCCTCATATAGCAGGGGTAACTATACGCCGGAAAAAGCCGAACGTAAAAAAATGCGCCGGCCGGACGTACCTTCGTGGATCGCCGTATCTAGCTAATTTGCATACTCGACGCGGAATTCGACGGAAACGAAACCTAGCGGCCGGCGGAAAAATGCACCTACAATCCGACGGCGTACTAAGACGTACGCCAGTCGGATCGAGCCCAGATGCAGTCGTATCTTGTTTTGTAGATACAAAACAAAGATACGACGCGGGAACTTTAAAATTACGCGGCGTATCAATAGATACGCCGGCGTAATTCTTCTGTGGATCTGCCCAAGAGTATACAATTCAGTAAAATAACACAAATTGTACCATTTAAGAACTGTAGTTTAGCACTACAATTAAAACTGAATTTATTGGCATTTTATTATTGTTACAATTTAATGAAAAGTCATTAACTAATCACGATCTAAGGGTGGTGTTTTTTGTGTTTTTTTTTTTAAAACGGAGTTCCGGCCACAATTTCACTTTTTAAATATAAATACCCCTGTAATACACAAGCTTAATGTATTCTAGTAAAGTTAGTCTGTAAACTAAGGTCTGTTTTGTTAGGTTGTTACAGCATTTAGACTCTTTATAAAATAGATATTGACTGGGGCCATCTTAAGTGTGGGCATCATAAAGCCAGACTGTATGACTTCAGCCTTGCAGATCTCGCACGTGCTCAGTGCTGCACAAGCAGTGTCAGATCAGGTTTCAGCACCTGTGCTGTCCAAGTCACATGATTCTTTGAGACTGGGGAGTGCACAGACTCCTGGAAAGTTACATCCACTACATTCCCAGGAGTCTGTGCGGTGTAGGTTAGGAAGCATTAAGCACCTAGGTGCAGGAAGTGGGAAGATTAACTATTCTGCCTAGCAACAACACTTTGAAGGCATCTAAAAAAAAAAAAATTTTTCGTAAAGGACTAATGACATTTTTTTAAAACTACTGATGTAATGTTATATTTATGGGTGGAACTCCACTTTAAATACTGGAAACTGGTTGCAGATTCGACTTCACTGTTAACTAATTCAATATTTATTGTATTTAATGTTTTACATTATTTAGTGTTATTTCTACTTTATTGTTTATTTCAGTTTTTTATTTTTATTTTGCATTTAGTTCAGACAACAGTAAGATTTATAGGTCTACATAAAACTGTGCGGTAGTATATTGTAATGAATGGTTCGCAGTGACATCCTAAAGATAAAAAGCAAAGCTGCACACTTTACTATGCAGTGTCTGCAAGTGTATAATTCTGATTAAGTGCATGCTATAAAGAAAGTAGATACAGAAGCAAATGAGAAAATCAGTAGATAATAAAATAGGTAAAGAGAAGACAAGGAGAGGAAGAAAGAAATAAAAAATGAAAGAGAGGTCTGCAGAACAGTATGACATAAATTTATAATATGTGCGAGACCAAACTAAGGAGAAGTAAAATGTTATTCTCGACAACCCAAAGAAATAAAACATATTTAGTACCTCTCTGCAATACATGTACATTTCTCCATGTTTTGTATCTTACATATAGAAAAATACATGCCGAGCTGTCAGGTATCCAGTGTGCTCCTCCAGGAGCAAAGGAGGTTTCCTATAGTCTATCATGAGAGAAATGGGCCAGGCTGACAACACTGCTTGGGATTTTAGTGCAGCAGAGGCAGCGTTGTCAGATCACTATTAGACATGTGCAGAATGGAAACATTTGTTTTGTTTCGATTAGTTATTTGTTTAATTTGTTTAATACTTTTTCAATAATTTGTTTTGTTTATTCATTTTAAGATCGTTTCGAAACATTTTCAAATCATATTTGAACATTTTTTAAATTCGAAACGTTTTTGAATTTGAATTGTTTTCCAATTTTCAAAGAGAATAAAATAGAATCGAAAATAAAGGAATAGAATAAAAAAAATAATAGCATAGAAAAGAATATAACAGAAAAGAAAAGAATATAATATAATAGAGTAAAACAGAACAAAATAGAATAGAAACTAAAAGAACAAAATAGAATAGAATAGAATAGAATAGAATAGAAAGGCTATAACCATGTTCTGGCATTCGAATAGAAAATAGAATAAAAAAACAATAGAATAGAATACAAAATCATATACCAATTTTCCGAAATTAAAATAGAATCAATTCAAATTTGAATAGAATAGAATAGAAAACAACACATGAGGATAGAAAAAACCCCAGAAAAGAATAGAATATAACCAGCTTCCTATTCTAGTCTATTCTTTTCTATTCGATTCAATTTTGAATTAATTATATTTAAACTTTGGGCAATGGTTATATTCTTTCTATTCTAATCTATTTTATTCTATTGTTTTTTAAATTATATTCTTTTTTTATTTTTTATTCTAGTCTAGTCTTTTCAGTCTATTATTTTGTTTTATATTCTATTATTTTATATTATATTATTTTATATTCAAATTCAAATTTATTGTTTTCGAAATTTGAATTTCCGAAGATGGTTATATTCTTTCTATTCTATTCCATTCCATTGTTTTTTTCTATACTATTCTGTTCATTTCTATTCCATTCTGGAAATGGTTGTATTCTTTTTATTAATTTTTTTTAAATTCTATTCTTTTCTATTCAATTATAGTCTATTCTATAATTTTCCTTTTGTTCTATTCTTTTCTTTTATTATGTATTCAAATTCTAATTTATTCTATTTGAAATTCAAATTTCAGAAAATGGTTATATTCTTTCTATGTTGTTATATTCTTTTCTAGTCAATTTTTTTCTATTCTATTCCTTTATTTTCTAATTTATTCTCTTTGGAATTTGGAAAACTATTGTTCCGGCCAATCAGCTGAAGCCACTGATCAGTCTATTCTGTAGTCAGAATACAAGGTCCTGGTGTGGGAGATTCCTCTATTCTCCTTGTTGGTGTGGATGGAGGACACTGTTAGCTTTTTTAATTCAGCCCACTGGCTGAAAAAAAAAAAAAAAAACACAACACACTAACAGTGTATGGCCGGCTTTAGCGAAAGAAACAGATCAATTTCATGCCTGAAAGGAGAATGAGAATACATAATGGACTGTATGATACTGAGCCTAATGGACTGATATGTTGTATGCACTGGCCCAGATTCAAGAAGCTATTGCGCCCGCGCAACCATAGGTTGCGCGGCGCAATAGCTGTTTTGCTCCCGCGTAGCGAATGCCCCTGATTCAGGAACCTCGTTACACCGACTGCAGCCTAGAATATGACAGGCATAAGCCTCCTTATGCCTTCATATCTCAGGCTGCATTCTTGCGTTGTCCGCTAGGGGGCGCGGCCATTGTGATCGGCGTATAGTATGCAAATTGCATACTACCACCGATTCACAAAAGTTGCGCGGGCCCTGCGCACGCAAGGTACGGAGTTTCCGTACGGCGACTTTAGCGCAAGGTTGCTCCTGCTATAGCAGGGGCAGCCAATGCTAAAGTATAGCCGCCCTTCCCGCTCGTGAAATTTAAATTTCACGTCGTTTACGTAAGTGATTCGTGAATGGCGCTGGACGCCATTCACGTTCACTTAGAAGCAAATGACGTCCTTGCGACGTCATTTGCCGCAATGCACGTCGGGAAAGTTTCCCGACGGAGCATGCGCTGTTCACTCGGCGCCGGAGTGCGCCTAATTTAAATGATTCCCGTCCCCGGCGGGATCATTTACATTAGGCGCCCTTACGCCGGGCTATTTAGCATAGCGCCCGCACAATTTACGGAGCTACTGCTCCGTGAATCGCTGGCATATCAAAATATTTGCGTGGGCGCAGAGCAAAAATCGTTGCCCTTTGCCCACGCAAATATTGCGCGGATCTACCTGAATCTGGCCCATTGTTTTTATATACAGGTATTAATTTTGTTCACTCACTACACTATTTATTTAAAGTAGCTGCTTTTGGTATTTTTCAGTTTGTTCTTTGGCACAGTGGGGTGTGAGAAGGCAGAAGGGCACGTATATTTTCCTTTTTCACCATTTATTACTGACTCTATAATGTCGAATCTTTCCTCTCTATGTAGAATCACCTTGGACTAATAGAGTTAGGTTAGGCACATTCGACCACAGGTTTGATAGACACAGATTGCTATTGTCAGCGTCATGTCGAATCTCCTATCTATATCAAACTGTTGTAGAAACTAAAATAAAGCATTTTTTTATGTCGGATCTTTCGGAATTAGGATTCTGCATGTTCGTTTTCGTTTGTTAAAACGATAACGAAAATACCTTGAAATTTGGACGAAAATGCATTCGGACAAAAACAAATGCACGTGTCTAATAAGAACAGTATTTACTTGACTGGAAGAGAGAAGTTAATTTAATAATGGAGGCTGAAAGATGGATACTAGTGTTGCTCACGAATATTCGCATTGCGAATATTCGACTCGAATATAGCATATTCGAGAAATCGCGCTATATTTCGAATTTCGCGGTGAATATTCGCAATTCCGAATATTCGCATTTTTTCAATTTGATTTTTAAAACAGATCACATCCTATCGACGTCTAAAAGCATTGCTGGTATGATTAGAGACCCTGGGCCGAGTAGCTAAGCTGAGGCGATCCTTTTATGTTGCCAAATTGAAAAAAAAAAATTGCGATTTTTCGCTATTGCGAATGCGAAAATGATTGCGAATTTTCGATAACTGTGGTAGGAGAACTGTCATGAATTACCTCGGCCACCAGAGGGCGCTAGCGGCGCATCGGCACGCGCAATGCGCGCGCAACCACGGCATCGCGCTCGTGCACGCGCGCACCGGCGGTAACGGCGCACGGGAGCGCGCACCGGCGGTAACGGCGCGCGGGCACGTGCAGGCGTCCATTTGGCGCCAAAACAACCTACTTAAAGTGTCCTGGGAGCCTGGCCCCTTGCTGTCCGGTCTGCAGCGTTTCCTGAGACCACCTGTACCTGTACCTGTACCTGTACCAACTACTCCTGCTTGATCCAGATCCTGATACCCGGCTTGTCTTCATTGTTCCTGTCTTCCGCCTGCCCTGACCTCGGCTTGCTCTGACCATCCTTCTGCCTGACCCCTGGTACTCCGCTGACCGTCTGTTGCCGACCCGGCTAGTCGACCTCTCTGTTACCTGGGCCTCTCCTGTTACCAGTCCGGCTGCTCCTGCCTATCCAGTCTTCTGGGACCCTGTCCAGTCTTCTGGGACCTGCTGCGGCCAGACTTTCAGAATACCTTCCTTTCCGGCTTACCTGCTGTTCCAGTGCTCCTGCATCCAGGCTGCTACTTACCGGCCTGCACCTGCCTCTCAGAGACTTCCTTGGACTCCGCAGAAGCTCCATCCGGCCCCTGCACCAGCGTCATCCCTGGCGCTTGTGCGACTCTGCATTCCCGCTCCCCCTGTCTACTCTACCAGGGGTCCGGGATCAGAGGAGCAACAGCAGCCACTTCCTGCACGTCGGGCTCATCCTTAAGGTACGTGACAGTACCGGACAGCCATGTCCGAGCCCGCGCAGGGAGTGGATCCGATGCAGGAACTCTGCCGCCATTTGGAAGGACTAACCCAGGCCGTCCGAACCCTGCAAGAAGGTTACACACGTCTGGAAAATCGGGTCCAAGCCTTGTCCACTCCTGCCACAGCCTCTGCGACTTCAGGAGCATCCGCTTCGCCATCAGTAATAATGCTGCCACCTGAACCTAAAGTTCCCATGCCCGAGAGGTTTGCGGGAGAACGTAACAAATTCCGAGCCTTCCGCAACGCTTGCGAATTATACTTCGCCCTCCAACCCCGGACTTTCTCTCTGGAAGCTACTAAGGTGGGCTTCGTCGTTTCGCTACTGTCTGGCGAACCGCAAACCTGGGCTCATCGCCTCATGGAGATCAAGGATGAATCACTTGACAACTTAACCGCCTTTTTCCAGGCTATGTCTCTGCTTTATGAGGACCCGCATCAGACCGCCACTGCAGAAGCCGCATTACATGCTCTACAACAGGGTCGCAGACCCGCCGAAGACTATGTGTCCGAATTCCGCAAATGGTGTTCTGACACAACCTGGAACGACTCGGCTCTCTGCTACCAGTTTCGCCTTGGCCTGTCCGAACCGCTAAAGGACGAGCTGGCCCGGGTAGGAGTTCCTGGGACCCTGGACGCTTTAATCAACTTGACCATCCAGATCGATCGACGCCTGAGGGAGCGCAGGACTGAAAGGACCACTGCCCCATCCCGTCCGGTCTGGATGATGCCACGGGTACCTTCCACGTTCAATCCACCTCTACCAGCGCCCACAGCCTCTTCTACCCCTGATAATTCAGAGCCTATGCAGCTAGGCCTCCTTCGCCCTTCACTTACTCCGGAGGAACGACAACGCCGTAGAGCCAACAACCTGTGCCTGTATTGCGGGGAGTCCGGACACTACGTGAGGACCTGTCCTGCCAAGCTGCGTAAGTGTCAATCCTTGTCGTCTGTATCCCTACCTGTCCGTCCAAGCAATTCCACTCATCTGGCTATCCTTGTTTTATTCCAGCTTCCAGGAAGAACTATACAAACCAGCGCCATTATTGATTCAGGAGCCTGTAGCTGCTTTTTGGATCAATCATTTGCCTTCAGATATCAGATTCCTCTCCGCCCCAGGTCTACTGGACTTTCTGTGTACTTAGCAGACGGCTCGGTGTTAAAATCTGGTCCCGTTACCCAGGAGACCCAGCCTCTTGCCACCACCATTGCCGATAACCACCACGAACTCTTATGCTTGGATGTGATCAACTCCCCTCTGTTCCCTGTCATACTGGGAGTACCATGGCTCCAAGTCCACAACCCCCAGATTGACTGGGCCACTGGTAAAATTGACTTCAACTCTCCATTCTGCCGACAGCATTGCCTGCAACTACCGTCTCCACCCCTGCCATTACTCTGTTCGGACTCTGACATTGAGACTCGTCAATCCGTCCCAGAAATTTATCATGACTATCTGGATGTTTTCAGCAAAAAGGGGGCCGAGACCCTCCCACCCCACAGGGCCTATGACTGCCCCATCGAACTCCTCCCTGGTGCCGAAGTCCCCTTCGGAAGGATCTTCCCCTTAACCGGACTTGAACTTGAGACCCTGAAAACCTATATCGATGACAGCTTGAGGAGGGGGTTCATCCGTGCCTCCACGTCACCCGCGGGTGCAGGCATCTTTTTTGTTGAAAAGAAAGACCATTCCCTTCGCCCCTGTGTGGACTACCGGGAACTCAACAAAATAACTATTAAAAACAGATACCCTCTTCCCTTGGTACCCGAACTATTCCAGCGTCTGGGGTCCGCGGTCATTTTTACTAAATTGGACCTCCGAGGGGCCTACAACCTTGTCCGCATACGCGAAGGCGATGAGTGGAAGACCGCCTTCCGTACCCGTTTCGGGCACTTTGAATATCTAGTCATGCCCTTTGGGCTCTGTAATGCTCCGGCAACATTCCAACATTTTGTCAATGACATTTTTAGAGATTATCTGGACCTCTTTGTGATTGTCTATCTGGATGATATCCTAATCTTCTCCCCTTCCCTAGAGAAACACCGTGTACATGTGAGGAAGGTGCTTGAACGTCTCCGTATCCACGGACTGTACGCAAAACCCAGCAAATGCGAGTTCGAGCGCCCCAGTATACAGTTTCTGGGACTTATCATCTCTGTAAGGGGCGTTGAGATGGATCCTCAGAAAGTTTCCGCAATACTTGACTGGCCAGCTCCGACTGACAGAAAAAGTGTTCAGCGATTCGTCGGGTTTGCGAATTTTTATAGGAAGTTCATCAAAGCCTTTTCCAACATCATTTCTCCTATAACGGACTTGACTAAACTGTCTGCTCGGTTTCGCTGGACACCAGAGGCCCAAGCAGCCTTCGAAACCCTGAAAGGCTTGTTCACCTCGGCATCCATTCTGAGACATCCCGACGCAAGCCTGCCCTACATTCTTGAAGTGGATGCATCTGAAACCGCGGTTGGAGCAGTCCTCTCTCAGAGGCAGGGTCCCAAGGCATTGCTATATCCCGTCGCTTACTTTTCCCGTAAACTATCTGAAGCAGAAAAAAATTACGATGTTGGAGACCGAGAGCTGTTGGCGATAAAAGCCGCCTTGGAGGAGTGGCGGTACCTCCTGGAAGGAGCAGCGCACCCGATTTTGATTTTTACAGATCACAAAAACCTGGAGTACCTAAAGGTAGCCAAGAGACTTAGACCACGCCAGGCCAGGTGGGCACTTTTTTTTACAAGGTTTTCATTCCACATCACGTACAGGCCAGGGTCGAAAAATGTCAAACCGGATGCTCTTTCCCGCATGTACGCCAGTTCGGAGCCTCCCAATCCTCCGGATACTATTCTGTCATCAGGGAACTTTTTGCTACTACAAAGAGACTTGGTACCCCAGATCAGGCAGGCATCCGCTGGCATTTCTTCTCCACCTGATCCGGAGCTACAATCCAGGGACGGTCTGCTATGGTACCGGGATAAGATCTTCGTACCCGAGGGGCTGCGAGTTAATGTTCTGGGCTCCTGTCATGACCACAAGCTGGCTGGGCACTTTGGGATACAAAAGACCGCTGAACTTCTGCAACGCACCTTTTGGTGGCCCCAACTTCTAAAGGACTGCAAAGAGTATGTGGAATCATGCACTACGTGCATTCGAAACAAAGGTAGTAAACTCAGAGCCTGGGGGCTCCTTAAACCATTACCCGTACCGGAAAGACCTTGGAGAAGGATCTCCATGGACTTCATCGTGGAACTTCCCCCATCAGAGGGCTTCACCACTATCTTTGTGGTAGTGGACAGGCTGTCTAAGATGGCACACTTTGTCCCCTTAAAGGGCACACCCTCGGCTCCAGAGACGGCTAAAGCCTTCATCAGAGAAATTGTCAGACTCCACGGCGTTCCTGCGGATATTGTGTCCGACCGTGGAGTACAGTTCACATCTAGGTTTTGGAGGGCACTTTGCAGTAGTCTCGAGATTGGCCTATCGTTTTCCTCAGCATACCACCCCCAGTCAAATGGGCAGACGGAGAGGACGAATCAGACCCTTGAACAGTATCTCCGCTGCTTCTCGTCCTTTTCGCAAGAAGACTGGGTTTCTCTGCTGCCCTTGGCGGAGTTCGCCTATAATAATTCTATCCATTCGGCCACCAAACAGTCTCCTTTTTTTGCCAACTACGGGTTCCACCCACTGTTCCTCTCTAATTCTGTTCCAGAAAGTACGGTACCCGCCGTTCAAGACACCTTGGATTTCTTTAACTCAAATAACAGGATCCTGCAGGAAACCATGACCCAAACACAGGAACGTAATAAGGAAATCTTTGACAGGAGAAGAAGGGGGGAACTCAACTTAGTACCCGGAACTAAAGTTTACTTGTCCACTTTGAACTTAAGGCTTGCATGCCCTACGAAGAAATTGGGTCCTAAATTCGTGGGTCCCTTTGCTGTCAAGAGAAGGATAAACGAGGTGGCCTACGAACTTGACTTACCGGAGTCCTTTCGAATCCACCCGGTGTTTCACGTGGCCCTGCTCAAACCGGACGTCCCCAACTCCTTCCCTGGACGGGATACCGATCCCCCAGAACCAGTATTAGTCGACGGTGAGGAGGAATTTGAGGTGGAATCTATCCTGGATTGCAGGAAGAGACGCAACCAAATTCAGTTCCTTGTTAAATGGAAGGGGTATGGGCCAGAGGAAAATTCATGGGAACCGGAGGACAACATACACGCCGAAAGACTAATTCAGTTGTTTAAAGACTCTCACCCGCTGAAGATGACTCAGTTGGGCATCCGGAGGCTGCCCCTTGGGGGGGGGCAATGTCATGAATTACCTCGGCCACCAGAGGGCGCTAGCGGCGCATCGGCACGCGCAATGCGCGCGCAACCACGGCATCGCGCTCGTGCACGCGCGCACCGGCGGTAACGGCGCACGGGAGCGCGCACCGGCGGTAACGGCGCGCGGGCACGTGCAGGCGTCCATTTGGCGCCAAAACAACCTACTTAAAGTGTCCTGGGAGCCTGGCCCCTTGCTGTCCGGTCTGCAGCGTTTCCTGAGACCACCTGTACCTGTACCTGTACCTGTACCAACTACTCCTGCTTGATCCAGATCCTGATACCCGGCTTGTCTTCATTGTTCCTGTCTTCCGCCTGCCCTGACCTCGGCTTGCTCTGACCATCCTTCTGCCTGACCCCTGGTACTCCGCTGACCGTCTGTTGCCGACCCGGCTAGTCGACCTCTCTGTTACCTGGGCCTCTCCTGTTACCAGTCCGGCTGCTCCTGCCTATCCAGTCTTCTGGGACCCTGTCCAGTCTTCTGGGACCTGCTGCGGCCAGACTTTCAGAATACCTTCCTTTCCGGCTTACCTGCTGTTCCAGTGCTCCTGCATCCAGGCTGCTACTTACCGGCCTGCACCTGCCTCTCAGAGACTTCCTTGGACTCCGCAGAAGCTCCATCCGGCCCCTGCACCAGCGTCATCCCTGGCGCTTGTGCGACTCTGCATTCCCGCTCCCCCTGTCTACTCTACCAGGGGTCCGGGATCAGAGGAGCAACAGCAGCCACTTCCTGCACGTCGGGCTCATCCTTAAGGTACGTGACAGTACCGGACAGCCATGTCCGAGCCCGCGCAGGGAGTGGATCCGATGCAGGAACTCTGCCGCCATTTGGAAGGACTAACCCAGGCCGTCCGAACCCTGCAAGAAGGTTACACACGTCTGGAAAATCGGGTCCAAGCCTTGTCCACTCCTGCCACAGCCTCTGCGACTTCAGGAGCATCCGCTTCGCCATCAGTAATAATGCTGCCACCTGAACCTAAAGTTCCCATGCCCGAGAGGTTTGCGGGAGAACGTAACAAATTCCGAGCCTTCCGCAACGCTTGCGAATTATACTTCGCCCTCCAACCCCGGACTTTCTCTCTGGAAGCTACTAAGGTGGGCTTCGTCGTTTCGCTACTGTCTGGCGAACCGCAAACCTGGGCTCATCGCCTCATGGAGATCAAGGATGAATCACTTGACAACTTAACCGCCTTTTTCCAGGCTATGTCTCTGCTTTATGAGGACCCGCATCAGACCGCCACTGCAGAAGCCGCATTACATGCTCTACAACAGGGTCGCAGACCCGCCGAAGACTATGTGTCCGAATTCCGCAAATGGTGTTCTGACACAACCTGGAACGACTCGGCTCTCTGCTACCAGTTTCGCCTTGGCCTGTCCGAACCGCTAAAGGACGAGCTGGCCCGGGTAGGAGTTCCTGGGACCCTGGACGCTTTAATCAACTTGACCATCCAGATCGATCGACGCCTGAGGGAGCGCAGGACTGAAAGGACCACTGCCCCATCCCGTCCGGTCTGGATGATGCCACGGGTACCTTCCACGTTCAATCCACCTCTACCAGCGCCCACAGCCTCTTCTACCCCTGATAATTCAGAGCCTATGCAGCTAGGCCTCCTTCGCCCTTCACTTACTCCGGAGGAACGACAACGCCGTAGAGCCAACAACCTGTGCCTGTATTGCGGGGAGTCCGGACACTACGTGAGGACCTGTCCTGCCAAGCTGCGTAAGTGTCAATCCTTGTCGTCTGTATCCCTACCTGTCCGTCCAAGCAATTCCACTCATCTGGCTATCCTTGTTTTATTCCAGCTTCCAGGAAGAACTATACAAACCAGCGCCATTATTGATTCAGGAGCCTGTAGCTGCTTTTTGGATCAATCATTTGCCTTCAGATATCAGATTCCTCTCCGCCCCAGGTCTACTGGACTTTCTGTGTACTTAGCAGACGGCTCGGTGTTAAAATCTGGTCCCGTTACCCAGGAGACCCAGCCTCTTGCCACCACCATTGCCGATAACCACCACGAACTCTTATGCTTGGATGTGATCAACTCCCCTCTGTTCCCTGTCATACTGGGAGTACCATGGCTCCAAGTCCACAACCCCCAGATTGACTGGGCCACTGGTAAAATTGACTTCAACTCTCCATTCTGCCGACAGCATTGCCTGCAACTACCGTCTCCACCCCTGCCATTACTCTGTTCGGACTCTGACATTGAGACTCGTCAATCCGTCCCAGAAATTTATCATGACTATCTGGATGTTTTCAGCAAAAAGGGGGCCGAGACCCTCCCACCCCACAGGGCCTATGACTGCCCCATCGAACTCCTCCCTGGTGCCGAAGTCCCCTTCGGAAGGATCTTCCCCTTAACCGGACTTGAACTTGAGACCCTGAAAACCTATATCGATGACAGCTTGAGGAGGGGGTTCATCCGTGCCTCCACGTCACCCGCGGGTGCAGGCATCTTTTTTGTTGAAAAGAAAGACCATTCCCTTCGCCCCTGTGTGGACTACCGGGAACTCAACAAAATAACTATTAAAAACAGATACCCTCTTCCCTTGGTACCCGAACTATTCCAGCGTCTGGGGTCCGCGGTCATTTTTACTAAATTGGACCTCCGAGGGGCCTACAACCTTGTCCGCATACGCGAAGGCGATGAGTGGAAGACCGCCTTCCGTACCCGTTTCGGGCACTTTGAATATCTAGTCATGCCCTTTGGGCTCTGTAATGCTCCGGCAACATTCCAACATTTTGTCAATGACATTTTTAGAGATTATCTGGACCTCTTTGTGATTGTCTATCTGGATGATATCCTAATCTTCTCCCCTTCCCTAGAGAAACACCGTGTACATGTGAGGAAGGTGCTTGAACGTCTCCGTATCCACGGACTGTACGCAAAACCCAGCAAATGCGAGTTCGAGCGCCCCAGTATACAGTTTCTGGGACTTATCATCTCTGTAAGGGGCGTTGAGATGGATCCTCAGAAAGTTTCCGCAATACTTGACTGGCCAGCTCCGACTGACAGAAAAAGTGTTCAGCGATTCGTCGGGTTTGCGAATTTTTATAGGAAGTTCATCAAAGCCTTTTCCAACATCATTTCTCCTATAACGGACTTGACTAAACTGTCTGCTCGGTTTCGCTGGACACCAGAGGCCCAAGCAGCCTTCGAAACCCTGAAAGGCTTGTTCACCTCGGCATCCATTCTGAGACATCCCGACGCAAGCCTGCCCTACATTCTTGAAGTGGATGCATCTGAAACCGCGGTTGGAGCAGTCCTCTCTCAGAGGCAGGGTCCCAAGGCATTGCTATATCCCGTCGCTTACTTTTCCCGTAAACTATCTGAAGCAGAAAAAAATTACGATGTTGGAGACCGAGAGCTGTTGGCGATAAAAGCCGCCTTGGAGGAGTGGCGGTACCTCCTGGAAGGAGCAGCGCACCCGATTTTGATTTTTACAGATCACAAAAACCTGGAGTACCTAAAGGTAGCCAAGAGACTTAGACCACGCCAGGCCAGGTGGGCACTTTTTTTTACAAGGTTTTCATTCCACATCACGTACAGGCCAGGGTCGAAAAATGTCAAACCGGATGCTCTTTCCCGCATGTACGCCAGTTCGGAGCCTCCCAATCCTCCGGATACTATTCTGTCATCAGGGAACTTTTTGCTACTACAAAGAGACTTGGTACCCCAGATCAGGCAGGCATCCGCTGGCATTTCTTCTCCACCTGATCCGGAGCTACAATCCAGGGACGGTCTGCTATGGTACCGGGATAAGATCTTCGTACCCGAGGGGCTGCGAGTTAATGTTCTGGGCTCCTGTCATGACCACAAGCTGGCTGGGCACTTTGGGATACAAAAGACCGCTGAACTTCTGCAACGCACCTTTTGGTGGCCCCAACTTCTAAAGGACTGCAAAGAGTATGTGGAATCATGCACTACGTGCATTCGAAACAAAGGTAGTAAACTCAGAGCCTGGGGGCTCCTTAAACCATTACTCGTACCGGAAAGACCTTGGAGAAGGATCTCCATGGACTTCATCGTGGAACTTCCCCCATCAGAGGGCTTCACCACTATCTTTGTGGTAGTGGACAGGCTGTCTAAGATGGCACACTTTGTCCCCTTAAAGGGCACACCCTCGGCTCCAGAGACGGCTAAAGCCTTCATCAGAGAAATTGTCAGACTCCACGGCGTTCCTGCGGATATTGTGTCCGACCGTGGAGTACAGTTCACATCTAGGTTTTGGAGGGCACTTTGCAGTAGTCTCGAGATTGGCCTATCGTTTTCCTCAGCATACCACCCCCAGTCAAATGGGCAGACGGAGAGGACGAATCAGACCCTTGAACAGTATCTCCGCTGCTTCTCGTCCTTTTCGCAAGAAGACTGGGTTTCTCTGCTGCCCTTGGCGGAGTTCGCCTATAATAATTCTATCCATTCGGCCACCAAACAGTCTCCTTTTTTTGCCAACTACGGGTTCCACCCACTGTTCCTCTCTAATTCTGTTCCAGAAAGTACGGTACCCGCCGTTCAAGACACCTTGGATTTCTTTAACTCAAATAACAGGATCCTGCAGGAAACCATGACCCAAACACAGGAACGTAATAAGGAAATCTTTGACAGGAGAAGAAGGGGGGAACTCAACTTAGTACCCGGAACTAAAGTTTACTTGTCCACTTTGAACTTAAGGCTTGCATGCCCTACGAAGAAATTGGGTCCTAAATTCGTGGGTCCCTTTGCTGTCAAGAGAAGGATAAACGAGGTGGCCTACGAACTTGACTTACCGGAGTCCTTTCGAATCCACCCGGTGTTTCACGTGGCCCTGCTCAAACCGGACGTCCCCAACTCCTTCCCTGGACGGGATACCGATCCCCCAGAACCAGTATTAGTCGACGGTGAGGAGGAATTTGAGGTGGAATCTATCCTGGATTGCAGGAAGAGACGCAACCAAATTCAGTTCCTTGTTAAATGGAAGGGGTATGGGCCAGAGGAAAATTCATGGGAACCGGAGGACAACATACACGCCGAAAGACTAATTCAGTTGTTTAAAGACTCTCACCCGCTGAAGATGACTCAGTTGGGCATCCGGAGGCTGCCCCTTGGGGGGGGGCAATGTCATGAATTACCTCGGCCACCAGAGGGCGCTAGCGGCGCATCGGCACGCGCAATGCGCGCGCAACCACGGCATCGCGCTCGTGCACGCGCGCACCGGCGGTAACGGCGCACGGGAGCGCGCACCGGCGGTAACGGCGCGCGGGCACGTGCAGGCGTCCATTTGGCGCCAAAACAACCTACTTAAAGTGTCCTGGGAGCCTGGCCCCTTGCTGTCCGGTCTGCAGCGTTTCCTGAGACCACCTGTACCTGTACCTGTACCTGTACCAACTACTCCTGCTTGATCCAGATCCTGATACCCGGCTTGTCTTCATTGTTCCTGTCTTCCGCCTGCCCTGACCTCGGCTTGCTCTGACCATCCTTCTGCCTGACCCCTGGTACTCCGCTGACCGTCTGTTGCCGACCCGGCTAGTCGACCTCTCTGTTACCTGGGCCTCTCCTGTTACCAGTCCGGCTGCTCCTGCCTATCCAGTCTTCTGGGACCCTGTCCAGTCTTCTGGGACCTGCTGCGGCCAGACTTTCAGAATACCTTCCTTTCCGGCTTACCTGCTGTTCCAGTGCTCCTGCATCCAGGCTGCTACTTACCGGCCTGCACCTGCCTCTCAGAGACTTCCTTGGACTCCGCAGAAGCTCCATCCGGCCCCTGCACCAGCGTCATCCCTGGCGCTTGTGCGACTCTGCATTCCCGCTCCCCCTGTCTACTCTACCAGGGGTCCGGGATCAGAGGAGCAACAGCAGCCACTTCCTGCACGTCGGGCTCATCCTTAAGGTACGTGACAAGAACTCTGATTGTCTCTGATGCAAAAGGGGGGGGGGCTTTGTGTATGTTTCTGTTATGAATATTTGTATGTTTGATATTATTATTTTTTGTAAGAAGGAAAAAATTGCGCATACCTTAAAAAAAGGGGAGAATACAGCAGCAACTCAAAAATGTTATACAACATAAATTAATACAAGACAGAAAATGGAGTCGCTCTACAAGAATAAAAAATATGTCTAGTGACAAGACATGTGGGCAAATTATAAAATAAGCAAGCGCAAATAACTTGTGAAATACACAGTGAAACAAATATATAAAGAAATATAGTCCCAATAATAGAAAAATAATCTTTCATAAAAATGTCTTTGATATGTGAAGTGAAAAAAAGTCCAAAGCATGCAGCATGAACGTGTTCAATCTTCAAGGTGTTTGATTGACAAATGGCTGTGACAGATGGATAGAGTAAAGAATCACCACCAATGCAAAACACTTTTTATTTTGTATTGTAAAATATCACGAATATTCTGAGCCAATCAGAGTGCTCCTTCCGCATTTGCCGAATATTCGCAATTATTTTGTATTGTAAAATATCAATAGGAAAATAGTTGGAAACAACTGCGCTAAGGTAAGAGATCGGGATTAATAAGCAGCAATTAGGTTGTGTATAAACAAAAGATAACAAATAGGAAAGAAAATAATTGCGCTAAACCCAAATACACACTCGTATTAAACAGGTGTATATGAAGACCATTGTGTCTATAAATGAATGATCCAATGGAATCAGGAAGTCAGGGTTACCTACCCTGCTGATAATGGTATATATAAACCCAGTGATCAACAACATGAGCAGTGATAAACCATAACTTCAAAATAATTAAGGTAAAAATTAATAACAATAATTAGTGTTAGAAAGTCCATAAAGTCCAAGACTAATTTTTAAATTAGATAGTAAGTCCATATGATGGATAAAGACACCCGTGAAGATTCCAGAAATATTGTAATTAATACACCAGACGTGAATCCTCCACCGATCATGCAGCTGCTTACCAGAAATCTGGGTCCTGCCGGACCACTATCCACATATCTCTCAACCAGAGATTTTGTAAGGCAGTAGTAACTCCTTCACTTGCACTAAACCACTCCGTGCTCAACGAGGGATATAGAAGACAACAAGACAGAGCTCCACATAGCATAAATCCGGGTAATTTATTTAAAAAAACAGTAGTAAGCATATATACATACAACTCACATTTAGGTTGAATAAACCAGCATTTGGCCTGTAACGCCGGCCGGACGTGTCCAGGAACAAAAAGAGGCCACTCGTTTGGAGGAATGAAGGGGATGGCGTCCACACGTCACTCAATCCACCCGACGCGTTTCGTGACAAGATCACTTCGTCTCGGGGTACGAGTGGCGTGGGACGCCACCCCTTCATATAGAAATACAATTACAATTAATTAATGAAGCAAATTCACTAACCAAGCCTCGTTCCGGGATTTTCACATGCACCGGAAGTGTATTGATCTGCATCCGGGTCACAAGTCAACCTGAAGTCACTACCCATAGGTTACTCAGTGACACCGCCCAAATGGGCGGACACTTGCGGCGAATGTAACATCCACTGCAGCGAGGCGTGGTGGGAACATCTGACAGGCGGGACCGCAAAGTCACTGCTCCGGAACCAACAACACAGTTTAGCGCGTCAGATGGTGGAATATTGAGTGCTGCACACGATCGCACTATATGCGCCGCTAAACAACATCCAAACCACCACCCGGCCGGGAAACTGTATATGCTAGTACACATTACATGTAAAATTAAAACTTTAAAAAAAGAAACATTTAAAAATGAACGTTAGGTGCTATGCTGCATAGTGACGTTATGAACCAAACCTCACTATGAGTTCTTCGTGCATGCGCCCATCTAAGTGACTGCGCTCCACAGAGCGGCTCACCGCGATGACCCTGCACGTCCAAGCACCTCCGCTCCCTCTAAACCAACAGCAAAGTAACCTCACCACGTGAGGTGTATAGCTGTTGACAGTTGGATCTAGCCATACTGGACATGTTTTTTGGCACATCGGTACATATCTTGAAACCAAAGGAGTATGACCCCTGTCTAAGTGACACATTATGAAGAAATTTGGTTCAATATTATTGAATCCATATAGACGTAAATTTTAAAAAAATTCATTAATAAAATGGTGTCTTATTATTGTGTAAGTGACCACACTAATTAGATGTAAATAAATTATAAATTAGAAAAAAATATAGTATGAAAATTAATCAAATCTGTTATGCGTAACCACACTAACCAAAAAAGGTTATAAATACATATTTGTGGATTAATAAATAAAAGTGAATCTTATTTTATTCCATTGTGTGAGCGCCCTAAATTGATTCCCAATATTTAGTTGGGTCTCAGTGCGTGCACACTTCCCTCCCAGTATAGGGTGTTGTAAGTGATGAAACTAATATTTAAATAAATTAAGTATATAAATTGAAAGTGAACAATTTATAATCAATATGGTTTGCACCAAAGTTTTCAAATCCATGTCCAGTAGCGCATCCATAATTCTCTCGTTTGTATAGGCAATCTGGTTGTCTTCAGAGAGAAAACTAAAAATATAAAATATATCATGAACTAAAATCAAGCATTATTTATAAAAGCATTGATGTCGGTGTCCACGTTGAGGCCATAGGGGAGGTATGTCCTCAACCTGTGGATCCATGCCATTTCTGTTTTAGAGATTTCTCTAATTAGAGAACTTCCCCTCCAGTTGGGCTTATATTTGTCAATGCCCACAAACAAAGTTCCTTCTGGGTTTCTATGGTGAACTGAGTCATAATGTCTCGAGACCGAATGGTTTGGAAAGCCACTTCTTATTTTGGCTATATGCTCATTCAGTCTAATTTTAAGTTCTCTTTTGGTCCTCCCCACGTACTGTAGCCCACATGGACATTGAAGCAGATAGATCACCCCTTTACTGGAGCAGGTGATAAATGGTTTTACTTCATGGGTTCGTCCAGTACTGGTGGAGGAAAATTGAGAGATCTTACGATCTTGGCATTTGTTCAGGGAGCACACTTGGCAGTTTTTACACCTGTGATAACCTGTGAGATTTTGCCAAAAGACTCGTGTTTCTTTGGGGGGATCCTGTACACTTGGGGCCACACTGGCCCCCAAGGATGAGGCTCCTCGGAATACCACGGATGGTCTCACTGGCAACACAGGTGCAAGCACAAGATCGCTTTGTAATATATGCCAGTGTTTCCTAATCAAATGCTTGACATTTCGATGTTGTACTGAAAAGGTGGTTATGAATGGTAGAGAAAAGGTGTTATTCACTTGTTTGGTTTGAGCCTTTAACAAGGATTCCCTATTCATATCACGGGCAGATTGTACTGCCTGGTCCAATACCAGTGGATCATATCCCTTCTCAAGGAACTTTTTTGATAAAACAGCAGCCTGAGTATCAAAAACTTCAACATCTGTGCAGTTGCGTCTGATCCTGGTGTACTGTCCTTGGGGGACTGCCTTCAACCATGGACCATAATGGCAACTGTCCAGGGGTATGAACGAGTTCCTATCAGTCGATTTAAAAAATGTACTGGTAACAAACTTATCTCCTACTATGCCAATATTCAAATCCAAAAAATTAACCAGACTCTGACTTGCAGAAAAAGTGAATCTGATGCCTCTAGTGTTGTTGTTAAGGGAATTCATAAACAGATCTAAATCATCTCTCTCTCCATCCCATAGGAGGAGGACGTCGTCGATGTACCTAACCCAAAGTATGACCTCAGGCCTTCGGCAATCATCGACGACGTCCTCCTCCCACTTGGCCATGAAGAGATTTGCCAAACTGGGGGCGTATTTGGCCCCCATGGCTACTCCTCGATCCTGGCGAAAAAAGCAGTTATCGAACCAAAAATAGTTGTGACTCGCTGCAAATTGGAGCAGGGTCATGATGAACTCGATCTGGTCTGAGGCTAGAGTTGAGTCTCTGGTCAAATAGAATCTCACAGCCTCGAGGCCCAGATCGTGGGGAATTATGGTGTAGAGGGATGTCACATCTGCTGTGACCATCCATACACCTTCCCTTGGGGATAATCCTGACAGCAGGTTGATCACCTGTTTTGTATCTCCAATAAAGGATGGTATATTGCGCACCAGTGGCTGCAAATAAAAATCAATGTACTTGCCCACCCGGGACGTGATGGAATCAATCCCACTAACAATGGGACGTCCCGGGGGGCAAGTTTGATTCTTATGGATTTTCGGGAGATAGTATATTACCGGTGTACGGGGAGCCACCGGCACTAGGAACAGACTCTCCTTTTTATTCAAAATCCCTTTCTGGAGGCCCTGATCTACTATGACCTCCAGGTCACGTTTGTACTTAATAACTGGGTCACGGTTTAAAGGGGTATAGGTGGCATCATCGTCCACGATGCGGTGCATCTCTGCATCATAATCGCATCTGTCTAGGACGACGATGCCACCTCCCTTGTCCGCCGGTCTGATGACAAGTGATTTGTTGGAACACAACGAATCTAGTCCTGTCTCAAGAGCTTTATTAAGTCTAGCCTTCTTAATCTTCATTTTATCCAAGTCCTTAAGTACAACATCCCTGAAGACCCTAATGCTAGCAGGTAGGGTCCCGGGATTGAACAAAGAGGCATTGGATAGATTAGAATGTCTATATTCTGAAACGCACTGAGGCCCTTCGTCAATAGGATTCGTTAAGAAGTGTCTTTTAATGCTCAATTTTCTAGAGAACTTATGAACATCCATAAAGGTTTGGAATTTGCTCAGATTTCTCGGAGGTGCAAACTTCAAACCCCTGTCCAGCAATGCTTTTTCAGAATCTGTGAGTGTTTGTTGGCTTAAGTTGTAGATGCCTACACCTACACTCTTTTTCTCTTTGGATGCTTGGGCTCTCCTCCCCCCTCTGGTCCCTCTCTTGGTTCTATAGGCCATGCTGGGCCGTGATGGCTCCTGGGAAAACCCCAATTGTAGGGAGAGCGGGATGGAGGAGGTCCTTGCGTATTTTCTGGTCTAAAGTTCCCATAACCCCTATCTAGTGGTCCAAAACCAGGTGGGGGAAAGAATCTTTCCCAGTTACTATATGGAACATCCCTAGGTCCAGGCCCATATGGCCCCATCGGGTCTGATAGAGGGAAGAAACGATTCTGAGTTGGAATATTGAAGTCATAAGTACCATCTCTCCTGTTTTGAGGGTTAAAATCCCTTTGGATAGAATTTCTAAACAGGTTTGTCTGATCTCGGCCTACTGGAGAGTCAGTCCTGTAGTGTTGGAATTGAGACTCTGATCTGTGACTTCTTAATTTCTGTCGACCTCTAATGGGGGTATGGGGCTGGGCCGTATCTTTTTTAGCATTTTTAACCTTAACCCTAGGTTAAGGTTAGGGGAGGAGAGCCCAAGCATCCAAAGAGAAAAAGAGTGTAGGTGTAGGCATCTACAACTTAAGCCAACAAACACTCACAGATTCTGAAAAAGCATTGCTGGACAGGGGTTTGAAGTTTGCACCTCCGAGAAATCTGAGCAAATTCCAAACCTTTATGGATGTTCATAAGTTCTCTAGAAAATTGAGCATTAAAAGACACTTCTTAACGAATCCTATTGACGAAGGGCCTCAGTGCGTTTCAGAATATAGACATTCTAATCTATCCAATGCCTCTTTGTTCAATCCCGGGACCCTACCTGCTAGCATTAGGGTCTTCAGGGATGTTGTACTTAAGGACTTGGATAAAATGAAGATTAAGAAGGCTAGACTTAATAAAGCTCTTGAGACAGGACTAGATTCGTTGTGTTCCAACAAATCACTTGTCATCAGACCGGCGGACAAGGGAGGTGGCATCGTCGTCCTAGACAGATGCGATTATGATGCAGAGATGCACCGCATCGTGGACGATGATGCCACCTATACCCCTTTAAACCGTGACCCAGTTATTAAGTACAAACGTGACCTGGAGGTCATAGTAGATCAGGGCCTCCAGAAAGGGATTTTGAATAAAAAGGAGAGTCTGTTCCTAGTGCCGGTGGCTCCCCGTACACCGGTAATATACTATCTCCCGAAAATCCATAAGAATCAAACTTGCCCCCCGGGACGTCCCATTGTTAGTGGGATTGATTCCATCACGTCCCGGGTGGGCAAGTACATTGATTTTTATTTGCAGCCACTGGTGCGCAATATACCATCCTTTATTGGAGATACAAAACAGGTGATCAACCTGCTGTCAGGATTATCCCCAAGGGAAGGTGTATGGATGGTCACAGCAGATGTGACATCCCTCTACACCATAATTCCCCACGATCTGGGCCTCGAGGCTGTGAGATTCTATTTGACCAGAGACTCAACTCTAGCCTCAGACCAGATCGAGTTCATCATGACCCTGCTCCAATTTGCAGCGAGTCACAACTATTTTTGGTTCGATAACTGCTTTTTTCGCCAGGATCGAGGAGTAGCCATGGGGGCCAAATACGCCCCCAGTTTGGCAAATCTCTTCATGGCCAAGTGGGAGGAGGACGTCGTCGATGATTGCCGAAGGCCTGAGGTCATACTTTGGGTTAGGTACATCGACGACGTCCTCCTCCTATGGGATGGAGAGAGAGATGATTTAGATCTGTTTATGAATTCCCTTAACAACAACACTAGAGGCATCAGATTCACTTTTTCTGCAAGTCAGAGTCTGGTTAATTTTTTGGATTTGAATATTGGCATAGTAGGAGATAAGTTTGTTACCAGTACATTTTTTAAATCGACTGATAGGAACTCGTTCATACCCCTGGACAGTTGCCATTATGGTCCATGGTTGAAGGCAGTCCCCCAAGGACAGTACACCAGGATCAGACGCAACTGCACAGATGTTGAAGTTTTTGATACTCAGGCTGCTGTTTTATCAAAAAAGTTCCTTGAGAAGGGATATGATCCACTGGTATTGGACCAGGCAGTACAATCTGCCCGTGATATGAATAGGGAATCCTTGTTAAAGGCTCAAACCAAACAAGTGAATAACACCTTTTCTCTACCATTCATAACCACCTTTTCAGTACAACATCGAAATGTCAAGCATTTGATTAGGAAACACTGGCATATATTACAAAGCGATCTTGTGCTTGCACCTGTGTTGCCAGTGAGACCATCCGTGGTATTCCGAGGAGCCTCATCCTTGGGGGCCAGTGTGGCCCCAAGTGTACAGGATCCCCCCAAAGAAACACGAGTCTTTTGGCAAAATCTCACAGGTTATCACAGGTGTAAAAACTGCCAAGTGTGCTCCCTGAACAAATGCCAAGATCGTAAGATCTCTCAATTTTCCTCCACCAGTACTGGACGAACCCATGAAGTAAAACCATTTATCACCTGCTCCAGTAAAGGGGTGATCTATCTGCTTCAATGTCCATGTGGGCTACAGTACGTGGGGAGGACCAAAAGAGAACTTAAAATTAGACTGAATGAGCATATAGCCAAAATAAGAAGTGGCTTTCCAAACCATTCGGTCTCGAGACATTATGACTCAGTTCACCATAGAAACCCAGAAGGAACTTTGTTTGTGGGCATTGACAAATATAAGCCCAACTGGAGGGGAAGTTCTCTAATTAGAGAAATCTCTAAAACAGAAATGGCATGGATCCACAGGTTGAGGACATACCTCCCCTATGGCCTCAACGTGGACACCGACATCAATGCTTTTATAAATAATGCTTGATTTTAGTTCATGATATATTTTATATTTTTAGTTTTCTCTCTGAAGACAACCAGATTGCCTATACAAACGAGAGAATTATGGATGCGCTACTGGACATGGATTTGAAAACTTTGGTGCAAACCATATTGATTATAAATTGTTCACTTTCAATTTATATACTTAATTTATTTAAATATTAGTTTCATCACTTACAACACCCTATACTGGGAGGGAAGTGTGCACGCACTGAGACCCAACTAAATATTGGGAATCAATTTAGGGCGCTCACACAATGGAATAAAATAAGATTCACTTTTATTTATTAATCCACAAATATGTATTTATAACCTTTTTTGGTTAGTGTGGTTACGCATAACAGATTTGATTAATTTTCATACTATATTTTTTTCTAATTTATAATTTATTTACATCTAATTAGTGTGGTCACTTACACAATAATAAGACACCATTTTATTAATGAATTTTTTTAAAATTTACGTCTATATGGATTCAATAATATTGAACCAAATTTCTTCATAATGTGTCACTTAGACAGGGGTCATACTCCTTTGGTTTCAAGATATGTACCGATGTGCCAAAAAACATGTCCAGTATGGCTAGATCCAACTGTCAACAGCTATACACCTCACGTGGTGAGGTTACTTTGCTGTTGGTTTAGAGGGAGCGGAGGTGCTTGGACGTGCAGGGTCATCGCGGTGAGCCGCTCTGTGGAGCGCAGTCACTTAGATGGGCGCATGCACGAAGAACTCATAGTGAGGTTTGGTTCATAACGTCACTATGCAGCATAGCACCTAACGTTCATTTTTAAATGTTTCTTTTTTTAAAGTTTTAATTTTACATGTAATGTGTACTAGCATATACAGTTTCCCGGCCGGGTGGTGGTTTGGATGTTGTTTAGCGGCGCATATAGTGCGATCGTGTGCAGCACTCAATATTCCACCATCTGACGCGCTAAACTGTGTTGTTGGTTCCGGAGCAGTGACTTTGCGGTCCCGCCTGTCAGATGTTCCCACCACGCCTCGCTGCAGTGGATGTTACATTCGCCGCAAGTGTCCGCCCATTTGGGCGGTGTCACTGAGTAACCTATGGGTAGTGACTTCAGGTTGACTTGTGACCCGGATGCAGATCAATACACTTCCGGTGCATGTGAAAATCCCGGAACGAGGCTTGGTTAGTGAATTTGCTTCATTAATTAATTGTAATTGTATTTCTATATGAAGGGGTGGCGTCCCACGCCACTCGTACCCCGAGACGAAGTGATCTTGTCACGAAACGCGTCGGGTGGATTGAGTGACGTGTGGACGCCATCCCCTTCATTCCTCCAAACGAGTGGCCTCTTTTTGTTCCTGGACACGTCCGGCCGGCGTTACAGGCCAAATGCTGGTTTATTCAACCTAAATGTGAGTTGTATGTATATATGCTTACTACTGTTTTTTTAAATAAATTACCCGGATTTATGCTATGTGGAGCTCTGTCTTGTTGTCTTCTATATCCCTCGTTGAGCACGGAGTGGTTTAGTGCAAGTGAAGGAGTTACTACTGCCTTACAAAATCTCTGGTTGAGAGATATGTGGATAGTGGTCCGGCAGGACCCAGATTTCTGGTAAGCAGCTGCATGATCGGTGGAGGATTCACGTCTGGTGTATTAATTACAATATTTCTGGAATCTTCACGGGTGTCTTTATCCATCATATGGACTTACTATCTAATTTAAAAATTAGTCTTGGACTTTATGGACTTTCTAACACTAATTATTGTTATTAATTTTTACCTTAATTATTTTGAAGTTATGGTTTATCACTGCTCATGTTGTTGATCACTGGGTTTATATATACCATTGTAAAATATCAAGAATATTCTGAGCCAATCAGAGTGCTCCTTCTGCATTTGCCGAATATTCGCAATTATTTTGTATTGTAAAATATCAAGAATATTCTGAGCCAATCAGAGTGCTCCTACAGCATTTGCCGAATATTCGCAATTATTTTGTATTGTAAAATATCAAGAATATTCTGAGCCAATCAGAGTGCTCCTTCCGCATTTGCCGAATATTCGCAATTATTTTGTATTGTAAAATATCACGAATATTCTGAGCCAATCAGAGTGCTCCTACAGCATTTGTCGAAATTGCGCAATAAATATCGCATTCGCATGTTGCGATATTTCGATAAAATATCACGAATATTCTGAGCCAATCAGAGCGCTCCTCCAGCATTTCTCGAAATTGCGCAATAAATATCGCATTCGCATGTTGCGATATTTCGATAAAATATCACGAATATTCTGAGCCAATCAGAGCGCTCCTCCAGCATTTCTCGAAATTGCGCAATAAATATCGCATTCGCATGTTGCGATATTTCGATAAAATATCACGAATATTCTGAGCCAATCAGAGTGCTCCTACCGCAGTTATCAAAAAATCGCAATTATTTTCGCATTCGCAATAGCGAAAAATCGCAATCATTTAATTTCGATAAAATATCACGAATATTCGAATTTAGCGAATATATCTCGAATATTCGAATATATATTCGAGATATATCGCGAAATCGAATATGGCATATTCTGCTCAACACTAATGGATACATACGGTTAAAAATAGAAAGGACGGCCCAGATTCTGAAAGGGCTTACGACGGCGCAACGCCATGTGCGCCGTCGTAAGTCCTAATCTGGGCCGTCGTATCTATGCGACTGATTCTTAGAATCAGTTACTCATAGATAACCATTAGATCCGACAGGCGTAAGGCTCTTACGCTGTCGGATCTTAAATGCAATAATTTTTTTCGCCGCTAGGTGTCGCCATATGCAAATGAGCAAAATACGCGAATTCCCGAACGTACGCGCGGTCGACGCAGTGAAGATACAACGTTTACATTAGATTTGTGACGCGTAAAGTTGCCCCTGCTATATGAGGGGCAACCAATGTTAAGTATGGCCGTCGTTCCCACGTCGAAATTTTTAAATTTACGTTGTTTGCGTAAGTCGTCCGTGAATGGGGCTGGACGCCATTTACGTTCACGTCGAAAGCAATGACGTCCTTTTGATGTCATTTCGCGCAATGCACGTCGGGAAATTTTAGGGACGGCGCATGCTCAGTATGTTCGGCGCGGGAACGCGCCTAATTTAAATGATCCACGCCCCCTACCAAGATCATTTGAATTAGGCGGGCTTGCGCCGGGGGATTTACGCTACGCCGCCGCAACTTTACAGGCAAGTGCTTTGTGAATCAAGCACTTGCCCGTAAAACTTGCGGCGGCGTAACGTAAATGAGATACGTTACGCCGCCGTAGTTTTACTCCATTCTACGAGAATCTGGGCCGACAAGTTTAGGGAAATTTGGACAGAATGGGAACACTGCTCAGTAGAGATTGAATAATTTATAGAGTTGCAAGGATTTTAGGTAAAATGCTCATGGGGGGGGGCATAAAATGGGGGAGATGCTAACCGTTTTTTTTCTTTGTTGTTCTCACCGCCCCTCACAGCCCCTCCCACCTCCATAGGTGATAGGGGAGGTGAAAGAGAAAGCACTTGGGATTTTTCTCTTTTTTTTAAAGGAATTTTGTCATGGGTTATGAGGCAAATAATAATAATAATTTAATATTTACTGGCAGAAATATGAAAGTCCAGTAGGCCTCAAAATTGAAGTGAACTATTGCAAATGAAAACCTTTCAGAGCAAAACAGATGATTTCACAGGCTTTGCAAAGCCTTCAATACATTAGCCATCTTTTAACTTTTACGAGCCTTGTGTTGAATCAGGAACAATGATGCTTTTCGCAACAAGAAAATGTTTACTATCATTGTTGGTTAGAAATCCTGCCAAAGGAAAAGTTCTACAGATAGCTAAACTGGGCTATGATCACATGGAAAAAATCCCCTAAATAGCTTTCTTTACCTTAGTGCAGTCCTCCTTCACTTACCTCATCCTTCGATTTTGCTTTTAAATGTCCTTATTTCTTCTGAGAAATCCTCACTTCCTGTTCTTCTGTATGTAACTACACACAGTAATGTAAGGCTTTCTCCCTGGTGTGGAGAAAGACTCTTGAGGGGGGAGGGGCGAGCAGGAGTGTCAGGACGCCCACTAACACACAGCTCCTTTCTCTATCTGTAAAGTAGAGAGTGTCCTGACACTCCTGCTCGCCCCCTCCCCCTCAAGAGGCTTTCTCCACACCAGGTAGAAAGCATTGCATTACGGTGTGTAGTTACAGACAGAAGAACAGGAAGTGAGGATTTCTCAGAAGAAATAGGGACATTTAAAAGCAAAATCGAAGGACGAGGTAAGTGAAGGAGGACTGCACTAAGGTAAAGGAAGCTATTTAGGGAAAAAAATTACCTTTACAACCCCTTTAAGTTGCAACCTATAGAAACCAGACACTTTTTGACAGTTACTCCCATATTTGCAACCAACCTATGAGTTAAGGACACATACTGGTTGGGCAGAACTTAGTATACATTTTATAGTCTTATTGTCCTGAAAGGGTACTTAAGAGAAGGAAAATTATATAAAAAAAAACTCAAGAGGGGACTCGCTCCCACAGGGAGGACGGAGGAACAGACTGATGGAAGACGGATTCCCATGGAAATGGGGGACACTGGGAGATCTACCCTCTCAGACAGACTGATACACTTGCACCATGCATGAAGACATATTCTTATCTCATGAAGATTCATAGAAAGCCACGGCGGCCATTTTTAACTCTGGTCACTTGCAAGTAGGAAATAGCCATTTTGGAATGGGTAATTATGTAATTTTTGATTTTATCTTGAATCTATTGTTGTTCTCTAAAATATTGAAGTATTGAATATTTTGCCATTATGATTTATTCTCATTAATCAATAACTGGTAGATTTTTCTCTAAAGAGTACATTTTTCATTATATTTTTCTTTTTGCATAGTTCCAATTTTAGTGACAAAACAAACGTCCAATTTATTTCACATTGTCGACCACTTACTTACCTGCAGTATAGTAACGGTTGGACTTGTGAAATAGACGTTCTGCTTCATTGTCATTTACACAAGGTTATTGAACCAAATTGAGAATATATCATGACACAAATGTCAAAGTGTACTGCATGCCCATTTTGGGGGTATTTTTATTGACTTTCAAGTCGTTCATGTAACGCAATAGGTATTTTAAAAATGTAAATATTCAGATTTTTGTCAACCAATAAATGTAGCTATTGTGTATGATCATACGTCTCCGTGAATAAGTTTCATATTATAGATTGACTTGTATTCAAAAATATCTTCATTAAAAAGAATTCAAAATAAATACTGTGCGGGCAAAACTGACCTTAAAAAAGCACAACAATTTGAAATATGGAAGGGAAGATGAGGGGATAGGTTAGATAGAGGTTAGAGCCCTCATACTCAATGGATTTGTTGGTGGAAATTGTTTTCTTTTTCTTTTTATTAAACGAATGGTGTGGAAATGGTGCAAGAGAAGCCTCTTAAAGGGTATTTTTTTTATATATATAGACAGAGGTGGGGGGTAAGACACAAGAAACTTGAGGGTGTAATTGAGGAGGGAGGAGGGAGAGGGGCAAGGGGGATAGAGAGAACCCCCTTTTTTTGGGGGGGGGGAATATAGGATGTTGATAAGGATGTTTTCATTATTTCATTGTTTTGATATGTGATATAATGTGGATTTTAATGGAAACTAATAAAAATTGATAATAAAAAAATGTAACCATATTGCTACACTTTAGAGGCACCTCGCTTCTCTTATATACTCAGTTGTGACATGACGTTACTCTTATATCAAGACATCGCTTGTATATCAAGTCAAAATGTATTACAAAATTGTTCTTGTCTTGCAAAACGCTCTCTAACCAAGTTACTCTCAAACCAAAGTGTTACTGTATTACCTTTTGTATCACTTGACCCTTCCTCTTAGATTGTAAGCTCTATGAGCAGGGCCCTCTAATTCCTCCTGTACTTGAATTGTGTTGTAACTGTACTGTCTGCCCTCACGTTGTAAAGCGCTGTGCAAACTGTTGGCGCTATATAAATCCTGAATAATAATAATAATAGTTGCAAAAATCAGTTCTATCTTTGGTGACAGAGAAAAAACAAACCTGATTATTAGGCCTTGTACACACGATAGGATAGCCAGAGGACAACAGCCTGACAACAGTCGAAGGACCGTTGTCTTAGGTTAACCTATGAAGCTGACTGATGGTCCGTCATGCCTACACACCATAGGTTAAATAACCGATCGTGTCAGAACGCGGTGACGTAAAACACAACGACGTGCTGAAAAAATGCTTCCAAGCATGCGTCGACTTGATTCTGAGCATGCGCGGGTTTTTACCGATGCTTTTGCATACTAACGATCAGTTTTGACCTATCGGTTAGGCGTCCATCGGTTAAATTTTAAAGCAAGTTCCGATTTTTTTAACCGAAGTTTAAATAACCTATGGGGCCCACACACGATCGGTTTTGACCGATGAAAACGGTCCTTCAGACCGTTGTCCTCCGGCTATCCTATCGTGTGTACGAGGCCTAATGCCGCGTACACACGGTCGTTTTTTGTGATTAAATAAAACAAAGTTTTTTATCATGAAACAAAACAACGTTTTTCAAACTTCATTTTAAAAAACGACGTTGCCTACACACCATCGTTTTTTCAAAATGCTCTAGCAAAGCGCGGTTATGTTCAGCACGTACGACGGCACTCTGTTCCATTCAAGCTCGCGTAATAACTTGCTTCTGAGCATGCGCGGGTTTAAAAACATTGTTTTAAACGTTATTTTACCCACACACTATTATTTTAAATGACACAAAAAACAACGTTTTGAAAAACGACATAAAAAATGTAAGCATGTTCGAAAAAAAAATTTGGGCGTTTTTCAGAAGACATAAAACAACGTTTTCCCCACACACAGTCATTTTAAATGGCGTTTTTAAAAATGACGTTTTTTTTCATCGCAAAAAACGACCGTGTGTACGCGGCATTAGTGTCAAAATGCAGCATATCTGCATTTTACTGCTGCTCACTGCATCAAACGCCTGGACTTCTATGGAGTGTGACCAGGGCATGTAGAAAACAATTGTTTTCTTTGTGACATAACAGTGGCTGGAACTTATCCAGTGCAGAAAAATTCCTGCCACTTCACTGTGTGAACAAGACCTAAAATATTACGTTTATTAATATAGTAAAATAAAGTTTGTATTTAAAATGGGTATTGTTCATAACCTTGTTCTAGTTTTAAAACTACTTGTATAGCAGGTGTAAAGTCTGTTTTTTTTTTTTTTATTTGCCTAAAGTTCATTTTTAACTTACAACACTTGTATTCTTTTTCTGTGAGTCACTGAGGCTCTTTTTTCATCATGACTTGGTAGCAGCACACCAATCTATTAAACTGCCTTTTTTTTTTTTTTTTACAAATTTCAACAAAAAAATCCCATTTAACACCGTTTTCCTGTAAACTGCTGGTTCGTTACAAAGTTGAGAATCCCTTTCCCTTCCAGGTTTATAAATAAATGATAGGACTTTTAGTCCTACATCTTTAACAAAAGTATATTTTCAGTTCACGCTCTAAAAATTTCTTCCACTTTACTAAACTCAAAAAAGAGCAGACATGACAGATCAATGATGGAGATAACACAACAGAGGAAATATTTTAACCCAAGAAAGATATTTAATTAAATTCTCCCTTCCACCTACAATTATTTTCCCACAGAGCTGTCATTGCCAATTAGGCACTGGCTGGTTACGTTTTTGTCTTAAGCATTGTGTAACAATCAATGTGGAAGATGAAATTACATTTACTTGTTAATCCATATCTAACTAGGTCCCTGGGGCATCTGACTTAACTACAGCCACACTCAAAAATAGCCACAGGAAGTTCCCATCAAAAGAGGGAATGTTTTAGATTAGAGGGCCAGTAAAAAAAACATTGCAAATAAATAAAGCCTTCCTTTTGTCTTGATACAACAGGGCTGGCAAAGTGTCTTGCTTGATTTAGAGTGTGATGAAAGTGGAAGAGTCTCCATGGGACTTTAACTCATAGAATGGAAGCCATTTCAAAAATACCACTGTCACCACCAGCAATGGTCTTGTTATTTCATTATTTATAGCTCTAACATATTGCATTGCACAGTTCAATGAACAATTTACATCAGGTCCTGCCCCTGAATGAGGCTGCCCCAACACATACGCCAAATGTAATAGGCAGAGGCATAACTAGAACCTTCAGTGACCCGGTGCAAGAAACCATGAAGTGCCCCCCTGATGCCAGGCCTTGGCCCTTCCCTCCAAGCCTGGGGCTATTCCTTCCAACCCTGTGCCGGAACACCAGGATCCAGTCTCAAGTGCGACCTTTAAGACTCTTTTTTTATTATTTTTTACCAATTAATTTTATTTTTATACAATTTTATTCTTTTTTTTTTTGTTTTTTTAGGAGCCCTGTTGGTGGGCTTTGGTGAAATATCAGGGGTCCACCTTTGAGACAGAGAAATGAGATTTAGGATACAGCCCTCAATCTCTATCTCTGCAGCCTCAGCTATAAAGAATAATTGAACAATAGTTCTGTACAGACACAGTGTAAACACGTTTTTTTATGCTTCAATTTTGAATGGACAGTACCGTTCACTGAATCTGACCATTCAGAAAAGGAAGGAGCCAATAAATGACAGATTTACCAGCTTCTTCCCCACTCTCCATCCTGACAGCAGCTGGTGGGAGAGGGGAGGAGGGATGCCAGAAACTCTGTGGAGGGGCGCAATGGGCAGGAGAGCACACAGGGGGCAGCAGGACCTGGATAGGAGTAGTGTAGAGAAACTGATCCCCTCAATTTTTTGAGCTGCCACTGAATGCCTGCATGAAGGAGAGGAGGAGAAGCAGGCTTTCAGCAGCTATGGGGGGGGGGGGGAATGGCCTCTCCTATCCAGGTGTACATGGCGGGCACAGAGGTGCCAGGTCACAATTGCAACCGATGTACTTATACTTCTGGTAATGGGTCAAAGAGAACGCCAAGTGAAGAATCTATTTAAAGCGGAGGTCCACACAAAAAGTCACACCCTTTGCGTCACCCCCCCCCCCCCCCCCGCTGTCTTCTAGGAAACGCACTGGTCCCAAGTAGACAGCGAGGACCAGTGAGGGCGTGCCACGTGGCTCGCGCATGCGCAGTAGGGAAACGGGCAATGCTTCACTTTCTGATTCCCTCACCAAGGATGTCTGCGGGGGCAGCTGAGAGACGATTGCTCGTCTTCGGCTGCCGACATCATGGGCGCACTGGACAGGTAAGTGTCCATTTATTAAAAGTCATCGGGGCTGGTGTGAACATGAAATTGATTTACTATTCAATGGTAAGATAAAATGCGCTTTATTATCCTGGCTCTGGAGAGTTGTTTTCAGCTACAGGAAGATGGTTTTCAATTTTATTTTACAAATGAATATGTGAAAAGTGTGGCGTGCATTTGTATTCAGCCCCCCTGAGTCAATACTTTGTAGAACCACCTTTCACTGCAATTTCAGCTGCACGTCTTTTTGCAGCAGCTTTTCACATTTAGAAAGTGAACTTTTTATCCATTCTTTGCGAAATAGCTAAATTTTGGATGGAGAGTGTCTGTGAACAGCAATTTTCAAGTCTTGCCTCAGATTCTCAACTGGATTTAGGTCTGGACTTTGACTGGACCATTCTAACACATGACTATTCTTTGATCTAAACCATTCCATTGTAGCACTGGCTGTATATTTAGGGTCGTTGTTCTACTGGAAGGTGCATGAATCTATCTATGGTGACATAGCGGTGCCAAGAGAGAGGTGCCGCACCCATGCCCCCTTGTGGACACACCGCCACTGCTAGAATACCAATGGATAATCACCAACAAAGAATGATATGGATTGAAGATGATGATGAATTAGCTGTGAGTGAGTGAGTAACTTGTATAGCGCTACAAATGCGAATTAAATTGCCTCAAGGCGCTGTATCCAATGTCGTCATCCAGCCACGCTTTAGAATAGATGTGTCTTGAGTTTTTTTCTGAAGGCCCGATGGTTTACTTCCATCCGAATGTCTGTCGGTAGAGCGTTCCATAGCCGCAGTCCTTGGACTGCGAATCTTCGTTCTCCTTTAGATTTGTAGCGGGACTTGGGGATCTGGGGGAGGTTCTGATTAGTTGATCGTAGGACCCGATTTGGGGTGTAGTGTTTTATTTTCTCGCATAAGTATTCTTGTGTGCATTTGTGGGTGAGGCAGAGGGTCTTGAATGTCACCCAATCCTTTATGGCTAGCCAGTGGAGGAACCTCAAAACTGGGGAGATTGGTTCCCACGTTTTTTTACCTGTTACCAGTCTGGCTGCAGTGTTCTGGACAACTTGTAGACGAGACATCTGGTATTTGGGTAGTCCTAGGTAGAGGGAATTTGCGTAGTCGAGTCTGGAGTTGATGAGTGTTCCCACTACTACTGCTGTGTCTTCTTCCGGGATGAAGGGGATGAATCTACGCAGCAAGCAGAGGAGATAGTGAGATCCGCTGACCACTGATCCTATTTGGGAGTCCATAGACATGTCTGAGTCAAAGATAACTCCGAGGCTTTTTACTTTCATGCTTGGGGTGATGGTTTGTCCAAAAATGATGGGAGGAGTCAATGGCGTTCTAGATTTTGTCTTCCGGTTTGCGTGGAGAAAGAGAAGTTCTGTTTTTGATCCATTGAGTTTGAGGGCGCTCTCCGTCATCCAATTATCTATCAATGTCAGGCATTTTTCTAATCCATGATATTGGTCTTTTTTGTTGGTGATACGCAGATAACGTTGAGTGTCGTCCACGTAGGAGTGGTAGAACTGGTTTTGTTTGCTAATGATTGTGAGGAGCGGGCGGAGGTAGATGTTGAAGAGTACAAGCGACAGGGGTGATCCTTGAGGGACTCTGCATGTGACGGTCCGGGTTTCTGACGTGAAGGCTCCTAGTTTCACTGTCTGTGATCGATTTTCTAGGAACGATGCGAACCTTGGTGCAGTACGATGAAGGTATGTAATGAAGACAATGGCCCCGGATTCACAAAGCACTTACGCCAACGTATCTCGAGATACGCCGCGTAAGTGTAAATATGCGCCGTCGTATCTATGCGCCGTGCCCATAAACTGAGATACGCCTGAAAATAGGCTTTATCCGACCAAAGTAACTTTCCTACGCCGGCGTATCGTGGGCGCATATTTACGCTGGGCGCATTTGCCGCTCCCATTGATTTTCTATGCACATATGCAAATGATGGAGATACGCCGATTCACGAACGTACTTGCGCCCGGTGCATAATATACGCGGTTTGCGTAAGTCTTACGTCCGGCGTGAAGTTATTCCCCATATAGGAGGCGCAACTTATGCAAAGGTATGGACCAGGGAAAACAAGCCGTCGTATCTTTTGTCGTTTGCGTTGTACGTGAATATGACTAGGCGTAGGTTACGTTCACGTCGTAGGCAGTGATTCGACGTATCTTAGGCAGTTGTTTCGACGTGATTCTGAGCATGCGCACTGGGATGCGGCCATGGGACAGTACTTCTATGGCGCTTGGCCCATCATTTGCATGGGGTCACGCCTCATTAGCATGGCTCACGCCCACTTCCACCTACGCTGGCTTACGCCGAGGAAACCCAGCGTATATTTAAGAGCGAGTGGGAGCAAGTGCTTTGTGAATCCAGTGCTTGCCTCTGTGTGCTGCGTCGGCGTAGCGTATATTAAATACGCTATGCCCGCATAAATATGCGCCGATGTATGTGAATCCGGGCCAATGACTGCACAGCAAAGCAGAGGATTTACAGCTTCTTGGTTGGCGCCTCCTCTTCAGGCGCTTCAGGAGTCATATCTTCTGATGGGTCTTCTCCTGGTGGGGTTTTGTGCTGACTTTTCTTTATAGGTTTGAGGAACAATGTGATGGGAAGTTGCTGTCATTGTTCCTTTATGGTGATGAAGAGGGTTTTATATGTCTGAATGGTGGCAACGATGGCACTATTAACTTTGAGAGCCTGAACCATATAGGGACTGTTATGATGCGGGAATAGTGGGCTGCATCAGCCAGAGATGCATCACAGGGCACGTTTTCCTCTATGGTTGCTTTGTGTTCTCTCTACAGTACTAAAAAATGTACACAGTTCAAATCTGCGAACGACCAAGGCCGCAAACTCTGAACCGAGACTTCATGGGGGTCGACTGTTTTATGAAATATGCAAAACTTTATCATTTAACCACTTTAGCCCCAGAAGAATTGACCCCCTTCCTGACCAGAGCACGTTTTGCGATTCAGCACTGCGTCACTTTAACTGACGATTGCGCGGTCGTGCAAAAGTTGCACCCAAACAAAATTGACGCCTTTTTTTCCCAGAAATTAAGCTTTCTTTCGGTGGTATTTGATCACCTCTGCGGTTTTTATTTTTAGCGCTATAAACAAAAAGAGCGTGACAATTTTGAAAAAAAGCAATATTTTAAACTTTTTGCTTTAATAAATATTCCCAAAAATATATAAAAAAATTAATTTCTTTCTCAGTTTGGGCCAATATGTATTCTTCTACATATTTTTGATAAAAAAAAAAAAACACAATAGGCGTATATTGATTGGTTTGCACAAAAGTTTTAGCGTCTACAAAATAGGGGATAGTTTTATGGCATTTTTATTATAAATCTTTTTTTTTATTAGCAATGGCGGTGTTCAGCGATTTTTATCATGACTGCGACTTTATGGCGGACACATCAGACACCTTTGACACTATTTTGGGACCATTGTCATTTATACAGCGATCAGTGCTAAAAAAAATGCACTGCTTACTGTGTAAATGAAACTGGCAGGGAAGGGGTTAAACACTAGGGGGCGATCAAGGGGTTAAGTGTGTCCTAGAGAGTAATTTTAAGAGTGATAGACTACCTAGAACATGACAGTGATCACTGCTCCCGATGACAGGGAGCAGTAGATCTCTGTCATGTTGCTAAGCAGAACAGGGAAATGCCTTGTTTACATAGGCAACCCCCCATTCTGCCTCTCCATGAGATGATTGCGGGCACTCACAGAACGCACAGCGGCAAATTCAAAGCAACGTACAGGTAAGCGCAGGTTGCGCAGCCGTGGTATTCGGCTGACGTATATCGTCGTTAGACGGTCGACAAGTGGTTAACTATCAACGTGGTCTAAAGGAAACAAATTACCGTATTTATTGGCGTATAACATGCACATGCGTATAACATGCACCCTAACTTTAAGAGGGACGTTTTAGGAAAAAAAAAATCCACAGCTCCCTGTGTATAACACGCAGGCACAGTTGACCCTCTATTTTCAGGGTAAAAAAGTGTTATACGCCAATAAATACAGTGGGCCGGATTCAGAAAAGAGATACGACGGCGTATCTCCTGATACGCCGTCGTCTCTCTGAGTCCGGCCGTCGTATCTATGCACCTGATTCATAGAATCAGTTACGCATAGATATCCCTAAGATCCGACAGGTGTAAGTGTCTTACACCGTCGTATCTTAGGCTGCAATTTGAGGCTGGCCACTAGGTGGCGCTTCCGTTTGTTTACGCGAGGAATATGCAAATTAGTATTTACGTCGATTCAGAAACGAACGACTGCCCTGCGCTTTTTTTTACGTCGTTTGCGTTCGGCTTTTTCCGGCGTAAAGTTACCCCTGCTAAATGAGGGGTATGTGCGGCGTATTCTATGTTAAGTATGGCCGTCATTCCCGCGCCGAGTTTTGAAATTTTTACGTTGTTTGCGTAAGTCGTTCGCGAATTCAGCTGGACGTAATTTACGTTCACGTCTAAAGCAATGACGTTTTGCGGTGTATTTTCGAGCATGCGCACTGGGATGTTTTCACGAACGGTGCATGCGCCGTAAAAAAAAACTTTAAATATGCGGGGTCATGCCTAATTTAAATAAAACACGCCCCCAACATCCCCATTTGAATTACGCGGCTTTACGCCGCAACACATACGTTACGCCGCCGTAAATAAGGGCGCAAGTTCTTTCTGAGTACAGAACTTGCGCCCAAAGTTACAGCGGTGTAACGTATCGGAGATACGTTACGCCGGCTGGACAGATACGCTCAGGTATCTGAATCGGCCCCCTAACTACAATAAATCAGAGAAGCCGCTTACATCTTTAGCAGGAATTGTGTACAGAGTATTGTCATCTCTTTCCTCTTTCTAAGAAATCCATTATTAACATAGCTAAACAGTGAAATGATGCCTAAAATCTCCATGCTGTACTTGACAATGGAATTATACCAATTGATTGCTGCTCCATCTGGCAACGTGTAAAATGTTCTATTTCCTAGCATGCCCCGGTGGTCATGTTTGCTGCTATCAGTTTCTCATTAACATTCCATACTGAGAGGATTTTAAAAAGCTGAAAGCGCTATTAAACCCAAAAGTAAACATTTATTATATTGCCGCTTACCAATTTTTAGATGTGGTGGCTGCATTTGTTTTCTTTTTTAAGGCTTTCTTTCTTCTAATTTCATCTGGTGATCCTGCCACTAAGCCTGTTGCTATTCAAAAGAGGAAGCTCTCTTGAATATGTATCAGTTACAGGAATGAGATAAACCATTCAGCACTGATGGGGGTGCTTACAATGATCAGTTTTATTTATTTATGTAAAACATTTACCCCAAAAGAAAAAAAAAACAGTTTGCTGTAGCTGCTTATAAAGCGTGAGCTGGGGTTTGGCTTCAATTAGTTAGCGTATCTAAATCGCTGCACTTATGGGAACTGATAAGCTGCACTAATGAGCACTGATAAGCTGCACTGATGGTCACTAAGGCAGCACTGATGAGGCTGCACTTATGGGCACTGATAAACTGCAGTGATGAGCACTGATGAGGCTGCACGTATGGGCAATGATATGCTGCACTGATGGGCACTGATAAACTGCACTGATGGGCACTGAGGCTGCACTCATGGGCACTGATAAGCTGCACTGGTAAACTGCACTGATGGTCACTGAGGCGGCACTGATGAGGCTGCACTTATTGGCAATGATATGCTGCACTTATGGGCAATGATATGCTGCACTGATAGGCACTGATAAACTGCACTGATGGGCACTGAGGCTGCACTTATGGGCACTGATAAACTGCACTGAGGCGGTACTAATGAGACTGCAATTATGGGCAATGATATTCTGCACTGATGGGCACTGATAAATTGCACTGATGGGCACTGAGGCTGCACTTTTGGGCACTGATAAGTTGCACTGATGGTAACCGATGAGGCTGCACTGATGAGGCTGCACTGATGGTTACTGATGAGGCTGCACTGATGGGCACTGATAAGCAGTGGACAGACATCTACTGCCCTACTAACACAGGGGTTTCTATGTATTATTTTCAGTTTGGTGTGTATTATATGTGACGTTACATATCACAGGGTCCGGTATTATGGTAATATTAAAGTATTAATGGTTCAGGCTGGTGGTGGTGTAATGGTGTGAGGGGGATATTTTCTTGGCACACTTTAGGCCCCTTAGTACCAATTGAGCATTGTTAAATAGCCATGGCCTACCTGAGTATTGTTGCCGACTATGTCCATCCCTTTATGGCTACAGTGTACCATCTTCTGATTACTACTTCCAGCAGGATAATGCTCCATGTCACAAAGCTCCAATCATCTCACCGCTGGTTTCTTGAACATGACAATGAGGTCTCTGCACTCCAATGGCCTCCACAGTCACCAGATCTCATCCAATAGAACACCTTTGGGATGTGGAATGGGTGATTCGCATAATGGATGGGCAGCTGATAAATCTGCAGAAACTATGTGACGCTATCATGTTAATATGGACCAAAATCTCTGAGGAATGTTTCCATCACCTTGTTAAATCTATGCCATGGAGATATAAGGCAGTTCTGAAGGGAAAAGGGGGTCCAACCCGGTACTAGCAAGGTGTACCTAATAAAGTGGCCGGAAAGTGTTTATACTGAATTGTGAGGGATGTGGTGCATATTATATCCATCATCAAAGCTCTGTTTAACCGCCTCGTGCCCGTTGTATAGACAAATGATGGCGGGTGGGATCCCCTCTTGTCCTGGGCGGACGTCATATGACGTCGCCCGGTCTCATCGTGATTGCACACCCCCTGGGGTGCACAGGGTGGTAATCGCGATGTGTCTCTGGGACATGGCGCAACCCTAATCTCGGTAAAGAGCCGATGATGTGGCTCTTCAACACTGCGCCCTGAGCCCACCCAGTTGTGTGACATTAGCGAGTGAATATTCTCTAATGTCTTCCGGCTTCTCCTCCTGGCCAATCAGGAAGCAGGTCTTAGGACTCCCAGCCAATTGGGTTTCAGGACCCACTTCCTGTTTGGCCCGGGAGGAGAAGCATTGACCCCGGCTCTTCCCCCTTGGCAAGCTAGAGCGAGGAGCAGCATTGGCCTTCTAAGGTAAGGCCACTGATTACCACTGTCCTTCTCACACATGGGGAGGGCACTGATAGCCGCCGTCTGTCTCCCACAGGGGAAGTTACTGATCGTCGCTTTCCGTCTTACGTACAGGGGGGGATTGGCGAATTGGCCAAAATATTGAGCCCCAGCCGCCACTGTATTACAGTGAGAGTGACCATCATTCGGGGTCTAAGCGAGTGCTTCAATTATGTTCAGGCACCCCTAGGTGCACTTTTTACCTACTAACATATTTCTTTCTTTTTAAGTGACAGAGGGCCAGATTCTCAGTGGAGATACGACGGCGTATCTCCAGATACGCCGTCGTATTTCTGCGTTGCGCCGTCGTATCTATGCGCCTGATTTTTAGAATCAGTTACGCATAGATATCTGTTAGATCTGACAGGCGTAAGTCTCTTACGCCGTCGGATCGTAACTGCATATTTACGCTGGGCGCTACGTGGCGTTTCCGTAGAATTCCGCGTTGAGTATGCAAATTAGCTAGATACGCAAATTCCCGAACGTACGCCCGGCCGACGCAGTAAAGTTACGCCGTTTACGTTAGGCATTTCCCGGCATATAGTTACCTCTGCTATATGGTGGCGTAAGTGCGGCGTACCAATGTTAAGTATGGCCGTCATTTCCGCGTCGAAAATTTGAAAAAGTTACGTCGTTTGCGTAAGTCGTCCGTGAATGGGGCTGGACGTCATTTACGTTCACGTAGAAACCAATGACGTCCTTGCGGCGTACTTTGGAGCAACGCACACTGGGAAATTCCACAGACGGCGCATGCGCCGGGAGGGAAAAACGTCAATCACGTCGGGTCACAGTACATTTACATAAAACACGCCCCCCTGATCCAAATTTGAATTAGGCGGGCTTACGCCAGCCGATTTACGCTACGCCGCCGCAACTTACGGAGCAAGTGCTTTGAGAATACAGCACTTGCCCGTCTAAGTTGCGGAGGCGTAACGTAAATCGGATACGTTACGCCGCCGCAAAGTTACGCGGTTCTATATTAATCTAGCCCAGTCTTTTACAGGTAAATGCTGCACTAATTATTAAAAATATTCTTCCTTATTCATCTTTCAAAATCAAAAAGAAGAAAATAATGAAGCGCAAAATGCAGCTTAGAAAGCAAATCCTTGAAATGTACTGTTATGTGCGTTGCTGATGACTTAACATGGAATAACAAATGATGGCTTATGGCTTCAAGCTAAACCACCATCACATATTTTAAGTGAACTTAAAAGGGAAATTTGGCTGAAGAGAAACAGCATACAAGTAATTTATTGCTTTGAAATACAGAAATCCTTACTCAAGCTTTGTGGAGCAATATTGAAAACAAAATTCAGCAGCAATGGGTTTGAAATGTAATGGTTTAGAGCAATCTTCCTAAGCCTTTTTTTTAGAGCAATCCATTCAATTATTTTTCAGGTCTCAGAAAACCTCTGCTATAAATTATATCCACAGCTCTTGGTACATTATTGTGATTAATAAGTTTTAGATATAATAAAAAAAAAGGATAATAAATGGAGTGTATTGGCGCATTTAACAGCCAGAGCAGATACACCTCCTGCTTTGTACCAGTAATCATCATGGAATTAATAATAATAATAATAATAATAATAATAATAATAATATAGTCAAAATTGTAAAGTCCCTTTACATTGATGGTCAGTGGAAAAATTCCATTGTATATGTGTGGTCATCAGAAAAGTTCCCCTTTTATTAGTGGAAAAATACTCGACACAATCTGAATTTCCGACACGAAAACCGTGGATTTTTTTCCAACGGAATGTTGGCTCAAACTTGTGTTGCATACACACGGTCACACAAATGTTGTCTGAAATTCCGAACGTCAAGAACGCGGTGACATACAACACTACGACAAGGATTTTTGTGCTCTGAATTTCCGACAACAACTTTTGTTGTCGGAAAAATTGAGAACCAGCACTCAAATATTTGTTGTCGGAAATTCCGACAGCAAAAGTCCGATAGAGCATACACAAGGTCGGAATATCCGACCAAAAGCTTACATTGAACATTTGTTGTTGGAAATTCCTACAACATTGGTGGTCAGTGGAGAAATTCCCCCATACATTGCTGGTTAGTGGAGAAATGCTCCCATACATTGGTGGTCAGAGGAGAAATGCTCCCATACATTGGTGGTCAGAGGAGAAGTGCTCCCATACATTGGTGGTCAGAGGAGAAGTGCTCCCATACATTGGTGGTCAGGGGAAATATGCTTCCATACATTGGTGGTCAGAGGAGAAATTCTTGCATACATTGGTGGTCAGAGGAGAAGTGCTCCCATACTTTGGTGATCAGTGGAGAAGTTATCCCATACATTGCTGGTTAGTGGAGAAATGCTACCTTACATTGGTGGTCAGTGCAGAAATGCTCCCATACATTGGTGGTTAGTGGAAAAATGCTCCCATATATTGGTGGTCAGAGGAGAAATGCTCACATACATTGGTGGTCAGAGGAGTAGTGCTCCCATACACTGGTGATCAGTGGACAAGTGATCTCATACATTGGTGGTCAGAGGAGAATTGCACCCATACATTGGTGGACTGTGGAGAAATGCTCCCTTACATTGGTGATAAGTGGAGAAGTTATCCCATGCATTGCTGGTTAGTGGAGAAATGCTACCTTACATTGGTGGTCAGTGCAAAAAATGCTCCCATACATTTGTGGTTAGTGGAGAAATGCTACCTTACATTGGTGGTCAGTGCAAAAAATGCTCCCATACATTTGTGGTTAGTATAAAAATGCTCCCATACATTTGTGGTTAGTATAAAAATGCTCCCATACATTGTTTATCAGTGGAGAAGATTTCCCTTACATTGGTGATAAGTAGAGAAGCCCTCCCTTACATTGGTGATCAGTGGAAAAAGGGTCCCTATACTGTTGGTCATGGGAAATAATATCTTACCATATTGGGGGTCAGTGGGAAAAATGTTCCATTATACTACAGGCCAGTGGGAAATAAGCTTTGTTATGTTGGGGGACAGTGAAAAGAATATCTGGTACATTGAGGTTCAGGTGGAGAAATTACCCATTACACCGTAGCAAGGCCTGTACTAGGTACAGCCAGCCCTTTCATACTGGGCCCAGGGCCTATCGGGCCTATGCATATAAATAAACCACTGGATTTGCATATGAATAGAATACATTTTTACATATGAATGAGCAGTGAAATTTGTATAAGAATTAAACTTGGGATTTGCATTTGAATGCATTACAACTCATGAGTCATGTATTGGCAAGTACCATGATTCTTTCATATGTGAATTCATATGTCAGTACCACTGCTCATTCATGTGTTTGTGTTGTAGATGGACAGTACCTCCTGAGGGGTGAAACTGGGTCCAGGATACCCTTTTGACGTGTACTGACACGAAACGTGTCAGAGATGACTCCATTGTTGCCACCATTTTACCATTATGCGCTGTATTTTCATCCAATATGTAAGTGCAACCTTTAAATAAATTTTACATTGATTTTTACGGTGTTACACTATGGTGTCCCCTCTTCTCCTTTCCATATTTATACGTAACCTTTAATACGGATGACCATCTCCTGTACTTCATGAGCGAGAGATCTTCCAGCCTGTCTTCAGGGTTACTGAATTTTGCATCACAGCCACTTGCAGACCCCCTCCTTGAAGAGACTCCACACCGGGTTCCAAGCATATACCAAGCCTGATTGACTCTGGAAATAACATTTTTGCAGAGTCCACCCTTTCTGGTAAGCCTGCACCCTCACTGGTGGCGGGATTTCTTTCTGCATTTGGAAATCAATTTCCTATTCATTTATTCCGTCATTGGAATCCAACCATATTTCTTCTCTTAATTTTTATTTTTGAACTTTGTGGTATCCACTTATCACGTGGCTTACTTTGGACTGTATTATTTATTGTTCGATGTATTGGCCTCCACTATATGTGCAACATTTACTTTTCACATTGTTTATGCGATTTTGACTTTATTGCTATATTTTGCATTTTATTGTATTTGAGCACTGCACTTCCTTTTCCACATATGTGAATTCATATGTCAGTACCGCTGCTCATTCATGTGTTTGTGTTGTAGATGGACAGTACCTCCTGAGGGGTGAAACTGGGTCCTGGAGAGAAATCAGTAAAGAGCAGGTGGAGGATGCAGGTGGAAAAAATTGTCAGATGGCGCAAGATTAGGCAGATTACAGACAACCGTGGACCATGAATATAAATAGGATGATTCTTGATAAGGAAATGATATAAATAATTAATAATTCATGAATGGTGATAGTCCTTATTCCAGAAATATATATATATATATCAATAAAGTTCGTAAATGAAGTCCAAAAGCTCTTAGAGCCCATTCACACCTAGGCGTTTTGTCGCCTGTAGCGCGACGCTCACAAACGCCAGAGGGACCAAAATACATGAAAGTCTATAGGGATGGTTCACATCTGAACGCTGATGCGCCTGACGCCTATCGCCTGTAGCCAAAAAAAGTTCCGGACCCTTTTTTGTCGCGCGTATCGGGCGGTTTGGGCGTATTTGAGCGTTTCCATCACCCATAGAAAGTAATGGAAACGCTCGATTCAAGCGACTTGCGCGACAACGGGCGTTTGCTACGGGCGTTTCGTCGCTTTAATCAATAGAACTTGTCGCCCATGCAGAAGATTAAAAAAAATCTACCAACATAACAACAAGTGATGAAAAGATGATAGTTTTTCCTATTGGCTAAAATAAAAAACGTCAAAGTACAAAAACGTCGGACAACGCTGTATGCAAACGTGCAAATAAGCATGAATACGTGCGGCAAAACGCCGGAAAAAAACGCCGAAAAAAACGCCGAACGACCGACGCTCAGGTGTGAATGCAGCCTTAACGGCAGCAATCCCAAAAGCAGAAGCACGCTCTGAAAAATGTACACAAAGAAAAGACAAGGATGCGTCAATCTAAGTGCAGTATGAGAAGGGATTTTAATAAAATAGAAGAAACACACAGCCAAATGGCTACTCACAATAAATAAATTGGTCCGATTGGTCCGTTCCCGTAGGCCACGCCACGTCACTTGCGGTGCGACGAACCCTGTTTGCGGTCCACCCTGAGACGCACTCCGTCCTGTACGGCGTCCTGCATGGCTCGCTGTCTTTCCTTATGGTTGTTTTGGCACCATATCGCTCCACCTACAGCTCCTCCGTTTTTGCAGACCTCACTGAGGACCAGGACACATCGGACACCAGTGACAACGGACCTAACTCATCTGAAATGCCTGTGATCTCATATCTATTGTGAGTAGCCATTTGGCTGTGTGTTTCTTCTATTTTATTAAAATCTATTCTCATACTGCACTTAGATTGTCTTTTCTTTTTGGAGGATGCAGGTGAGCTGTGGACACGGGGGTCAGGTGAGCTGTAGAGGAGGGTTCAGCTGAGCTGTGGACAAGGGGGTCAGGTGAGCTGTAGAGGAGTGTGCAGGTGAGCTGTGGACAAGGGGGTCATGTGAGCTGTAGAGGAGGGTGCAGGTGAGCTGTGGACAAGGGGGTCATGTGAGCTGTAGAGGAGGGTGCAGGTGAGCTGTGGACAAGGGGTGCAGGTGGTGCAAATAAGCTGTGGATGATGGGTACAGGGAAGCTGTGGACAAGGGGGTTTAGAGGTGCAGGTGAGCTGTGGACAAGGGGTGCAGGTCGTGCAAATAAGCTGTGGATGATGGGTACAGGGAAGCTGTGGACAAGGGGGTGCTTAGATGAACTGTGGAGGAACTGTGCAGAAGTGAACTGTGGATGATGAGTGCAGGGGCAAGCGCTGGAAGAGGAGAGCTGAGTACAAGAATCGCAGAGGGAAGCTGTGCCTAGAGTGGGAAGAAGGGGGAAAAGGTGATCGATGTATGAGTTTGCAGGGACAAGTGGTGAGTGAGGGGTACAGAGTCATACTGCCAGTGAGTGCCACATTTTTCTTCTCTACCTCTTTAAGTTGGCACTCCAAATGCTTTTCCAATGTTTGCATTTATTCTATAGCACTTTAATTATTAACAGGAAGAAGAAAGTGGAGAAAATGTAATTAAGGAAGAAAGAATATAGAAGATACTTCAAGAAATAGCACATTAATAGGCAGGTTGCTGTATTATTGAAAATAGATAGAGAAAGAGTGAAATTGGAGGAGAATGATAATAGATTAAATAGTAAGAGAGGATATCTAAATATTTCATGAAAAAAAATGAGGAAAATTAAAGTATTATATTTAATGTATTTATTACAATATAAAGCATGGAAAAGGAGTGATGCCTTGTACACACGGTCAGGTAACCCGAGGTGAAAACCGAGAACCGGCTCGGTCACTTTTCCCCTGTACACACGGCCGGTTTTCCCGACAGGAAAACTGCCAAAGAGCTTTGGTCGGGAAAACCGGCTGTGTGTATGCTCTGCAGCAGTGATTTTAAATAATGAAAAAAGTCATGCTTTAGGTGTTGTACTGGGTTAGATGCTCAATGTAGTGAAGTGCATCGCCTCTGCAATGGAATATTTATTCAATTCCTACAGAAAGACACCCGCATTGGGGGTCAGTGGAAATAGCGCCCTATTTATAGATAGCTAAAATGTCAGGAGCATCTAGAGCTCCTGCTCCTTATTCCAGCATCCTGGTTTTGGCTGTGACATTCTCCTTGTCTGTCTGTCCATATGCAAGGTAATTCATGTGGCAAATCTCTGGGTGGAGACCAATTTAAGCCAGCCAAACCTTTAGTGTCATGCTTGTAATAACGTCTGTAAGGCCGATTTCAGACGGGGGTGGACTCCATTAAGCGAAGCCACCTGCTCAGCGGGGGATCTCTCTGCTGATCCCCGCTGAGCAGGCGGATGACAGGTCCGTGTCCGCTCTGTTCACTATGGGGCTGTCAGATGGAAACAGACCGCCTGTTCATTTCCATCTGACTGTCATACGATTCATTCCACCAGACGGATGGTGAACAGATCCCCGTCTGTTTTTAGCGGATGCTGGCGGGTGTCATCAGACACATGTCCGCTAACTTTTGCAGCTCCATAGAGAGCTATGGATGGTCCGATCAGGTCAACCTAAAAAACTGACAGGGGGACCTGATCGGTCCGTCAGTGTGAAAAGGCCCTAATACCTGATCAAGCTCTTGGTCTGTCTGCCCTACTATACTATACTATACTATTCCCTGTATAGGATACCGACTATTCTTTGAACTCTGCCTGCCTTTTACCTGGACTGTCATTGAACCACTCTGTCTGTCTGTGAACTTAAATTACCTGTTTGCTTTGCTCAGTTTGCACCTGCACCGGTGTAGTAGCATTGTGTAGGAGTCCTGGGGCAACCGAGTACCGGTAGGCCTGCTTGCCTTATGGGAAACTGGGCTGCTATAGGTGAAGAACATAGTAGCTAGCTATAGTGTCTGGCCACCTGCCTTAGGGGTAAGCGTAACATAAAAAGATCATTTTCATTATAGACACCTAAAAAGATTATCTGAGATACAAGAAATAGGGCTCCATTGGTTCCACACACTCAGGGATGGACTGACCATTGGGGCTACAGGGAGTTTCCCGGTGGGCCGATGGCTCAGTGGGCCAGCTCAATGAGCCTGACAGTGGACCGCCGCCCCCCTCCACTCCTCTGTCTCTCCCTCCCCGCAGCGCTTACCTGGGGGGAACAGAGAAGCAGGGGGAGGACCAGAGGAGCAGGGACGACGACAGAGGAGCATGGGGGAGGGGACAGACAGCTGACTCAACAGCTATGGCCTGGGAGTTTCTCACTTCTGCCTAATCTTGTCCCATAAGGGGGAGCACCGAACTGATTATTTTCCCCAGGTGAAATAATGTCTAGCTTCCCCACTGGTACTGCCTATAAAAGTACCAGTACCAGCCGTTTTACTCTAATAAAGTAGAACGGCTAGTGGCTAGTGAAGGGGGAGAGGGGGCTTGGGTGACCGGGGGGGGGGGGGGTGCGGGAGTTTTCCTGCCGCCATGGGAGAGACCTGTCAAAGTGGGCCAGTCTGGATGAAGTCCAGGGCCAAATTTTTGTCCCAGTCTAGCCCTGCACACACTGCTGGCTGTGCCAAGTGACATTGGTGCATTGAACAGTTGATGTTATTTTCCAGCTCATGTTTCATATATTACAGGCCAGTGGTAATTGTGCTATTCATGTTACCTTTCTGGCATCGTGAACAAGTATCCGCTATTTCCGCCAAGGGACATTCATTTAGCAATGTGTTTAGCAGATATTTTCAGCTATCTTTCATTGCATTAACTGCTACTTTGCGCACACACAACTTTGTTGAATATATAATGAAAGATAACTGATCAAAAATTGATGCTTTTAGTCAGTTATGGAAGTAAACACTGTACAGTAGATTTGTTACTGTGTGGCAGTTCTAAAAGATCATCTCATTTAAAGCACACAGCACAACCTAAATATTATATCATGTTATGTTGTATTCCATTTTTTTTTATCATAAGCTGTTAATAATTTCCACGTTTCTGTCTTTAACTGTTGGGAAATTAAGCATTCACGTTTTATCTGTTATTTTAGATTTTTTTTATGGTTACCTTCTGTGACGGACACTGGACACCCTGTTGGGTATTCCCATCATAAGCGTGCAGAGCCTATTGCATTGGGGTGTGCACCTCAAATCCCCAACACATATGCATGTGTGACATATTTACCGGCCTCTTCCCCACTAGCCATCCTGAACCTGCTTACTTAGGTATCACAATAATATTGTACTAAAGCAGTATATAGACAGGCATAGGTGTGCGCACACTATGCAATTAGGGTGTGCACCCCAAAGCTCCAACACATATGCGTTTGACATATTTACTGGCCTCTTATCCGCTCTTCATCTTAAAACAATGAGTGGAAGGGGAGCAAGGGAGCACATAAGGGACTAGGCAAAAGAAGGAAGAGGAACAGGGAAAGGAGGGGTGGCATATATTAGTACCGATCCCCTATATGTTTTTCTCCTGTGACAGCTGAATGTTGACAAAAGGGAGAGGAGGAGAAGCCTACTTTCAGCTGCTGCAGGAGGAAAATACCGATCGGTTCCACTAAATTCCACCCTCAACGCCTTTTCTGTACAGGTTCTGAGGATCGGCAAAGAAGGATTGCGTTTTACCTGTCACCTACTCACCATTGACAGGTTGCCAACCCCAGGATTAGGGTGTGCCCAGGCACACCTGGCACACCCCATGCGCATGCCTATGTAGACAGGCTAGTTTATTTTTAGAGTCTTAAGAATGTGAGTACATGGCAGAAGGGTTTGCATAATGCCAAGGTACAGTGGACAAAATATACAAACTAAAATACATGTATATACTGAGTGTAGCGCCTGGTTACTTTCAGTACCTGTGCTATGTTAAATTTAGAGGGGGTCAGAGGGTTACTCAACTCTGACCATGTTGATTTGTTCAAATTTGGGTCTCTGTCTCAGCTATGGCTGTGCTGTGGGTCCATTCTGTTGTTTCTGGGGTGCTGATCTCACCCCAGGTCGGCAGGTGGCAGCAGTGGAGTCAAGGATTGAGTGCTCTTGCCCAGCGGCCTATCAGGATGGTTTGGCCTCGCTGTGCATACTGGTAGAGAGTATTTATGAGGCAGACGCCATCTTCCTGGGTCTCTCCTTGTGTGGCGCCCACCTTTAGGGTAGCCACTTCACGCCGCCCCGGCAAAAGGCCTTCCGGGCCGTGGTTGCGCGCGCAACGCAAGGATCCTGGCTTCTGGACCACGTTGGCCCGGAGCAATTGATCTGCTGCTTGGGGACTCAGTAATCGACTGGGTCCCATCTAAGAGGGTCCTGGGTCGTCCGTCCAGTTGGAGGAGGCTGTATAGTGAAGAGTCTGCCTGAGGAGTACCAAAAGAGGCTGGTGTTCCGATAGGGGCCTGACTATCCATTGGGGACCAGGGGAACCGGACACTGAAAGGCTGGATGTTGGCCGCCTGTCAGGCCTCGTACACACGACCGAGGAACTCGACGTGCCAAACACATCGAGTTCCTCGGTCAGTTCAGCCCTGAAGCCGCCGAGGAGCTCGGCGGGCCGAGAGCTCCCATAGAACAACGAGAAAATAGAGAACATGTTCTCTATTTTCTCGACGAGTTCCTCGGCGGCTCCATCGGGCCAAAAGTGTACACACGACAGAGTTTCTCGGCAGAATCCGGCTCTGACCGAGTTTCTCGCCGAATTCTGCCGAGAAACTCTGTCGTGTGTACGGGGCCTCAGTCGGTACCCTAATTCAAAACAACCTGAAGGAGATCCAGGTGCCAAGTCTGCTAAGGAGGATTATATCCGCTGTTCATTTACCAGGAGGGTCTGTGGCAGAGACTTTTTCCTAAGGTTCGAGTGACATTCTGGCTGCTAGGCTGGTGAGAGAGGCCTGTCCAGGTGCACTATACCCACTCAAGCTGGAGTGGTGAAAAACACATTACGTGTGGGAGCAGGACTGTTTCCCTATTGCTGAATCTGGATTAGGGATGAGCTTTGAGTTCGAGTCGAACTCATGTTCGACTCGAACATTGCCTGTTCGCCGAACAGCGAACAATTTGGGGTGTTCCGTGGCTTTTCGAATTTGCCGCGAACACCCCAAATTGTTCGCTGTTCGGCGAACAGGCAATGTAAAAGTCTATGGGAGAAATCTAAAGTGCTAATTTTAAAGGCTAATATGCAAGTTATTATCATAAAAAGTATCAATGCAAAAAAAATCTATTTTATTGCTGATTTATATTACATGTTTTTATTGTATTATTTATTCTATAGATTGGCTGTCCTGATGAAGCGGTATTTCCCGCGAAACTAGTCGACTTTGACCAATCATTGATCTGTACAATTGTTTGTTTTGCAATTGTATACATAAATAAACTTTTTATACTATTATGTATGTTTATTGTATTTCATCAGTACCGAGATAGTCCCCCCAAACCAACTGAGTGGGTAGCTTTGGGTTTAGCTTCAGCTACTATTCCCTTGTCCTCTCTCTCCCCCTTTCTCTACTGTAACATGAGGCTATACTCCCCTTTTTGTTCATAATTACTGGGTGGATAACACACCTGTCTCTCTTTCTCCCAGAGTGCCTCTAATTTGTAATTTCCTTTTCTATTATATTATCAATTATATCATTGATTGCTTGGTGATTCTAGTATTGATATTGTCCTCATGACTGATTGGATAATGGACATTCTCGGTATTGAATGGGTAGACCTCACCTGTGCTATGTAACCTATTAATTTAATATATATTTTCTTATTAATTAAGTAATTTATATGTTATGTGTATGCATTTTTTATGTACGCCATAATTAGATTGATTATTTCCCATTAGGGTGGATTTATCTAAGACCCATTGACCCTTATCAAAGGTCCATGTGCTAATGCGGACTGGATATCGCCCAGCCGTATAGGAATTACTATGTGTCACCTACACTCTTAATCCGGCTACTGTAGATTAATCCAGGTTATGTTACATCTTCCTTTACTCCCTACTGCTTTGGGAATATCAGTTCTATTTTTTAGGGGTAGACTTGTATGGCAACTTTTCCCATACACTCACCTTGTTTATTTTGTTACTTATTTAAATATTACTACTTTTCTTTCTTTACTACTTTGCGGGCACTATATGCTAGATTCAGGTACATTGTCGTATCTTTGTGCCGGCGTATCGCATCTCATATGCGCTACGCCAACGTAACATTGAGAGGCAAGCTGAGTATTCACAAAGCACTTGCTCCCATATTTACGCCAGCGTAACGTAAATAGGCCGGCATAAGCCCGCCTAATTCAAAGTAGGCAGGTAGTGGACGTGTTGTATTAAAATTAATCGTGACCCCATGTAAATGCATGGCCGCACAAACGGCGCATGCGCGCGCATGCTCAGAATCACATTGCATATACTCCCTAAGATACGACGGCTCAATACGTATCACGTGAACGTAACTAACGCCCAGCCCCATTCACGTACGACTTACGTAAACAACGTAAAATACGACGGCTGTTCCGACGTTTCGGACGTCCATACCTTAACATGACTTACCCCTGCTTTATGAGGGGTAAACTTACACCGGACGTATGCCTTACGTAAACGGCGTAGATTACTGCGATGGGCATAAGTACGTACGTGAATCGGCGTATCTTGCTCATTTACATATTCGACACGTAAATCAATGGAAGCGCCCCTGCCTATGCACCCAAGACGTACTATACAACAACTGTATGTTGCTCTTCCATGTGCACAAAGACTAGTTATATGGGGTGGTTTCCACCTATAACTGTGTACAGAAGGCATCTAGGTTGCCATATTGCATTGAATTTTACAAAAAATTAAAGCGCTTCAGATTGAAAAGGAAAGATCGATTTTAATAATATTCAATTACAATATGGTCTGTGTAGCAATTGTATATGCTATATTATTTATTTATTTCCCCACGAAAGTGGAATTACATTTTAGGACTGGTCAGGCAGTAAAACAGTTCCCATATACATATTTTATATGTATATTTAGTTGTTTTCTTGGAGCTCAATAGGAAATGAGAAGTTCATTTAAAATTGCAGTCTCTCAATTGACAATAAAGTCAGGCAGAGGATAGTTTGTGCATCATCTTTCAACTGCAATAACACAGAACTACGATGCCCTAGACGGCGACCAGGTCCACAGCAAATAGCAAAGAGAACAAAAAGCAAAGAAAGCTCTAGTTACACAGCCAGGGGTGAAATGTCACTGTATTCTTTGTGCTTCATTTACCGTTATCTGGCTATTATATAACTCAGTGCTTTGTAGGAAGGCAATTTTTTCCTTTATAGTTTATCTCTAGTCTGAGAGTGGGCTTGGAAGGCACACCATATACAAACCGGCAAAGCACCAGATTTTAAAATGCCGTTTGATGCTCATAAAAATTGTACTAGTCTGTTAACCTTTTACAGACAAGAGAAAATAGAAAATATAATGCATTTTCCGGATATTTTGAGTTATTACTGTAGCTATTACAACATTTGCTTAGAAGACATTTTTCACAAGAATTTCACATTTCCCTCTCTTGTTATTCATGATTTTGTTTTTTGCATTTATATACAGGTGCATCGCATACAATTAGAATAATATCAAAAAGTAAAATTTATTTCAGTAATTAAATTAAAAAAGTGAAACTCATATATTCTTTCTTTTAATTTTGCTGATTATGCCTTTCAGCTAGGGAAAACCCAAAATTCAGTATCTCTGAAAATTAGAATATTACCGTATTTATCGGGGTATACCGCGCGCCGGCATATAACGCGCACCCCAAGCTTAGAAAGGTAAAAAAAGAAAACTTACATTTTTGCCCTGCGTCCATCGGCGGCTTTGTCTGGTGTCCGTCTGCGGCTTCCTTGCGCGGGGTCCGTCTGCCGCTTTGGAGGTGTCCGTCTGCGGCCTCCATCCAGGTGTCCGTCCCCGTCCAGCGTGTCTGTCTGCGGCTTTGGAGGTGTCAGTCTGTGGCCTCCATCCAGGTGTCCATCTCTGTCCAGCGTGTCCGTCTGCGGCTTTGGAGGTGTCCATCTGCGGCCTCCATCCAGGTGTCCGTCTCCGTCCAGCGTGTCCAGTGTTCGTTTCTGGATTTGGCGCGAGCTGAGAGGAGACGGATTTCCTGTGTGTTCGGCTCCTCTCGGCTTGTCTCGCGTGGCTGCGGGCGTGGCCGAGCCTAGCTGAGTGCGCAGTACACTCTGCTCGGCTCTAGGCTAGCGGCTCAGAGACAGCGGGGATCGGCGTATATCGCGCACCCACGATTTCCCCCTGATTTTAAGGGGAAAAAAGTGAGCGGTATACGCCGATAAATACGGTACATAAGACCAATAAAAAAAAAAAGGATTTTTAATACAGAAATGTAGCTTACTGAAAAGTATGTCCATGCACAGTATAGTATGCACTCAATACTTGGTCGGGACTGCTTTTGCATGAATTACTGCATCAATGCGGCATGGCACAGCTGAGGTGTTATGGAAGCCCAGGTTGCTTTAATATTGGCCTTCAGCTTGTCTGCATTGTTGGGTCTGGTGTCTCATTTTCTTCTTGACAATACCCCACAGATTCTCTATGGGGTTTAGGTCAGGCGAATCAAGCACAGTGATACCGTAATCATGAAACCAGGTATTGGTACTTTTGGCAGTGTAGGCAGGTGCCAAGTCCTGCTGGAAAATGAAATCAGCATCCCCATTTTAGTTAGGGGTATCAGAGTAAAGGGGGCTGAATACAAATGCACGCCACACTTTTCAGCTATTTATTTGTAAAACAAAATGAAAATTATTTATCATTTTCCTTCCACGTCACAATTATGTACCACTTTGTGTTGGTCTATCACAGTGTTTTTCAACTCCAGTCCTCAAGGCACACCAACAGGTCATGTTTTCAGGATTTCCTTTAGATGAAACGGCTGTGGCGATTACTAAGGTAGTGAAACTGATAAAATCACCTGTGCAAAATAATGGAAAGCCTGAAAACATGACCTGTTGGTGTGCCTTGAGGACTGGAGTTGAAAAACACTGGTCTATCACATAAAATCCCAATAAATACATTTACATTTTTGGTTGTAATATGACAAAAGGTGAAAATTTCAAGGCACTGTATACCATAGTTTGTTGATGGTATAATTTTCATGCAAAACAATCAAAATACTATTATTTGGATTCTTTCTCAAAGACATGTAGCAGAATACATTCTTGCCAAAAGCTATGAAGAAATTCGATTCTTTACATTTTTTTATTAGAAACAACCCGGTGGCGATCAATCACCACCAAAAGAAAGCTCTATTTGTGTGAAAAAATGATATACATAATGGGCCAGATTCACAAAAGGGATACGACGGCGTATCTGCTGATACGCCGTCGTATCCCTGTTTCTATCTATGCGACTGATTCATATAATCAGTTACGCATAGATATCCCTAAGATCTGACAGGTGTAATGGACTTACACTGTCGGATCTTAGGATGCAGTACCGCGGCCGCCACTGGGGGGAGTTCGCGTCGTAAACCAGCGTCGGGTATGCAAATTAGCAGTTACGGCGATCCACAAAACTTTTTCCCGTCGTTACGTCGCCGCAAGTGTTAGTTTGCCGTCGCAAAGATAGGGCACCTTTTACAAAGTGTAAACTTACTACACCATGTAAAAGTATACCCGTGTTTCCCACGTCGTTTTTTTTTTTTTTCCCGGCGCAAGTCTTTTTTACCCGTCGCGATTCACAAAATCGCGTCGTAATTTCGCGCGAAGCACGTCGGAAAATTTGCGACGGGAGCATGCGCAGTACGTCCGGCGCGGGAGCACGCCTAATTTAAATGGGACTCGCCCCATTCGATTTGGCCCGCCTTGCGCTGGACGTTTTAACGATACACAGCCGCAAATTTCCAGGTAAGTGCTTTGTGGATCGGGCACTAACTTGGAAAAATTGCGGCGGTGTAACGTAAACCAGTTACGTTACGCTGCGCCCGGCCTACGTGAATCTGGCCCTTTGTTTGGGTACAGAGTTGCATGACCGCACAATTATCAGTTAAAGTAGCACATTGCTAAATAGCGAAAAATTATAAAAGTAAAATGGCCTGATCATGAAGGGGGGTCAAATCTGCAAAGTGGTTAGTATATATTACTACTTCAACTCCCAAAATATTCCACCACAGTGCTTCGTGTGCTCTTGTAGAAGGTTCACCAGAATGTATTGACCCCTAATTCAGTGAATCAAATAATGCTTTTCCCCATAAGGTTTAGATAAACTGATTCTCAGGTACACTTCTTCTCCCAAATTGACCCAGATAGGCTTTAGGCAGGGTTCACCCACCGTTCCACTAATTTTCCATTCTCTTTAATCCTTGGCTCAAAGTCAACAATTTGAAGAAAAACATCTGCATAGTGCAGGATATTTCAGAAGCATAAAACCATATCCTTACAGTTTCAAACTCATATATCAATATTTAAAACAGTTCCTCATATAGTATAAGGGCCCCTATATGATGTTAAGATGAAAGGCTTACCAGAAGTTAAGAAGTCTCATTATATTACTTTTGTGTCACCATGAGTCATTCCTCATAGGTAACTGTGAATGTCCCCAATCCCCATCATGATTTCTCCATGTATATATAAAGACCTCCACACCCTACACTTTATCCACTGGGATCAAAACTCATCTTATTTCCCAATCTACTCAGGACCAGCATAAAAACATAAATACTCCCATAGTGTAGTAAATCAATGCTCAAATAATGAATATTTAAAAGATATACTCACATATTGCTATATCACTTAAACTTCCAGACATATACAACGTGATAACACTAAAGCTCACCAGATCTAAATGACCCCTTAATAATAATAATTGAGCCAATAATGCTCTCCTGTGTAAGACTACATTACCTTAAAGTGTAAGTTTAACTTTACTGAAAATCTGTAAGGTGACCTTACACTAGAACCCCCTCCCCATCCTCCCTTGTCCCGCTGTACCGGTGTCTTGCGATCCCCCGATGTCAGACATCGGCATGCCGCTTCACTGGTCTGGGAATTTTAAGTCTGCGTGGCTTAATCTCCTATCCATACTGATTAGCCAGTATGGAACAGAGGGATTCTAGTTGGTTAGTACCGTCGCATGGATGGCGCTGACCAATCAGAATTTGTCTAGCCCATCCTGTCAGCACTGCGAGGAGAGGAGAAAGCTGCAGGGATTTCTGCTTCGCTGGACCGGTCAAGCGGCATGCCAGCGTCTGACAGCAGAGGATCACGGGACTCCAGGAGGACCTGGGGGGGAGAGGAGGGGGTCCAGTGTAAGGTTACCTTACATATTTTTTGTAAAGGTGAACTTACACTTTAAATGGACTTCCTGTACTATAAATAAAAGGGGGGCTCACCAAATTAAATCAACCCCCTTTTTCCCAAAAGTGAGTCAAGGATCGCTTATTCCAAAACCCCTCAAGATGTCACAGAATCCCATGCGGTTTCGCCTCTCCAGGATGGGAACAAGAACCCTCAGAAACATCTTGACAAGATGTGGGGTCAAATTTAGGTAATACATGAAAACATCCTTTAAACACTAAACAGAAGTACTGCATAAACAAGTTTCATGCAATCACACAGCTTTAACTAATTCAAAAAGTATCTTTATAAAAATATGCTCACTACCAGACACATACTAATAGGTGGAGTATTTCGAGTTACTGTATATTTTATCAATATATGCGTAGCGCCCTGTGCCTATTGAGTAGGCGCTATATTTAAATTTAGTGTTATCTGAACTGTAGTTGGCTCAGAATACATTTCTGATTTCTGTGTCAGTTCAGCTGCGCTGTGTAATTTTTCCACTTGACTCTGGGTGTCGCTGTCATTTTTGGATCAAGGTTGGAAATACAGCATGCTTGGTGTATTGAGTGCTTTCTCCCCAGAGACAACGCAGTGGGAGTGTTCCTGTCGCTGGGCATTCTGGGAGAGGTTACTTAAGATACAGACACTGGATTATGGCCCTCCTGGCCTAAGATGTGGAGTGGCAGTTCTTCTGCCTCGGGGCCTTCTGGCCCGAGGCTTCATTACTGAATGTAGGCCCAGGAATTCTGGGGCCTACTGATCTGGGGGTGGTCCTGTGCTGTCTTGCCTGCGGGGAGAAGCTAAGCAATTGGAGGAACCAGGGGAGGACTTTTCCCAGAGAGGACCGAACAAAAAGGCTGGAATTTCAGGAAGAGTCTGGAAACTCAATTGGAGGATACATCCAGTTTCACAGTATCGCCGGATGGCTGAAAGAAACGGATACTGTGTAGCTATTGTTTGACTTTACAAGGGATTATTTGGTTGGACAGTTCTGTGGCAGAGGATTGTACAATGACTTTACCATATTCATCAAGTCTGTGGAAGAGACTTTGACCGAGCGATGCATCGGCTGCTAGGTCAGTGAGAGAGGCCTATCCGGTGGTTGCTAGATCCAGAGTGGAGACTGTTTGTCCTCTGGATTTTTCACTAAATTTGGGCCCCTGTTCCAGCCATGGCTGTACTGTGAGTGACCACTATTGTTGTCTGGGGTGCTGTTACCATCCCAGCAGCAGTCAGGTCAAAGTGTTTTGGGTGTTCCCCTTCAGCAGCCAATTAGAGGGAGTTGATCGTCCCGCTGTGCATGCTGGGGAGGAGTACTTAAGGGACAGACGTCATTAGTTCGGGGTCATCGCCGATCCTGGTCTGTCGTCCCACCACCCCCCCCCCCCCGTGTGTGGTCCTCCTGGCCAGGGGTGCGTGTTCCTGGCTCCGGGACCACGTTGGTCCGGGGTTGTGATCTACCAAGTCTACGCTTGCAGAGTGGTCCTGTGCTGTCCGTCCTGAGGGAGGAAGCCACTCGATGAAGAACCTTGGAGAGCACCGAGCACAAGGCTGGTATCTCGGGAGAGGCCTTGAACTTCATCAAAGGATGCACTATTACTGAAAGGCTGAATGATGGTCGGTCGCCTGTCAGTTCTGCTTTCACAAGAAGTTATTCAAGAGAGATCTGGGTGCTTAATCCTGTGCTGAGAAGATTTTGGACCGAACATACCTCCATCTTTGGGAAGGTCTGTGGCAGAGACTTTACCAAGTTTCCGTGTGACATTCTGGCTGCTAGGTTAGTGAGAGAGGCCTATCCAGGTGCACAATACCCGCTCTGGCTAGAGTGGCAACGAAAGCTACGTTGCTGGAAGCAGGAGTGTTTCCGGACAGAAGTTGTGCACCTGAACCTATTATCTATTACCCTTTTCCACCTCTTCAACTACTACTTTTATTCTTCTACCACGTTTGATAAATAAAGCAAAGAAAAAGGAAGTCTAAAAAGTGGACATTGAAGTTTTTCTCAACTCTCATCTGATACCCTAGATGGCGAGGAAATAGAGGTAACATGCCTACCTTAACAAACCAGCAGCTCCTTCGGAGGTAGTGCTACATAAGCATTGGAAAAAGAGTGTTTGGTGCAGACATTTGTGGATAACTCTCCAATGTAACCCCTAGCACTGATGGTGAACAGTGGGGTAGCGGCAGACCCAAAACTAACCAGCAGCTCCTATGGGGGTAGTGCTACATATATTTTTTCAAAGTCAGTAAAAGGTTTTGTATAGGTTATTGTATTAGATTGTGTAGGCTTTTATGCAATTTTTCTAGTTACAGTACTGGAAAACTTAGGGACATCTTAAGCTGGTCACATATTTATACAGGCTGAATATTTTATTTATTTATTTTTTAACTGATTCCATGTAATGCAGCGCAGATTGATGAATCTTCTACTGCGGCTTTTGTATTTTGACAGCTGGTCCAGCTGGCTGTCAAAATACCTGAACATTAGCTGCATATGATTGGATGCAGCCACTGCTCGATTGACACGTGTATGTGTAAAGGATTGGGGCAGATGGGATGATACCAAGATTTTTTCAAACGTGCATATCCTCAATTGGGATATTATCAATTATGACACGAACTATTAAAAATTAGTTTATGTGTGGTTTTGCGCACACTCAGTGATAAAACAATATATACATATGATCAAAATTGCTTACTTAAAATTATAAATAATAAATATCCAAAATGAAATCACAAAAATTGCATTTCATTGGTGCAGTCCATGGTATAGTGCCCATGTGTTAAAGGTGCATAATAGTTCATATCCAGATGCGGTTTATCACCCGCAGTTCACTTCCTTCTATGATATGTGTGACAGGAAGTCAGGTAAATCTCTGGGTGTTGTCACAAACGGGACATACATTTCTGACTTGCTTAGACAATACACTAATCATTATTAGGCGTCAGCTGTGAGAAATAGCCAGACAAGGTCTAAGGGCGTTGAAAGATTCCAGCTGTTCAGAATGAGGCAATTAAGGCCTCTATAAAAAGTCCAAAGGATTACCACTAATTGGCTGCATCACTCCTAAGGCTGTGTGAGTAGGAGAGCAGTGCCAGAAGGTCTTCTGTGGAGGTGAGGAGAGAATTGTTTTTTTTGTGTGATAAAAATCAAAAGACTATTGTTTTGTGCTGTATGACCAGCACTGTCTACCCAGCAGTAGGCTGTGTTAGACTTCCTAGATATGTTCCTGTGTGGAAGGTAGACGCCCAAAGTGGCTAGGAGTTATTTTATGTTTGATTTTGTTTATGCTGTTTGGATGCTTGCAATTGTTTTCCAGCAAGATGGAAAAATAAACCAGAAACTTTGTTTTCAACCGTCTTCGACTGCCAGTCTGTATAAATTCAGTGTGTGGCGAACCCATCCAAGGGGTCACACACCCCGCTACCGAGCTAACCCCTCACACAACATATAAAACAAAAGTGTGCTTCCACCCGTTGTGACACCCAGTACTCTCACCTTAGTGAGTAATCAAATGCGCTTTTGATTACATATAGAAACTGTCCTCCATCAATGTCTATCTGGTCCATGCTTGTCCATATGTATTTGCACTGTAACTGTACTGTCTGCCCTCATGCTGTAAAGCGCTGCGCAAACTGTTGGCGCTATATAATTCCTGTATAATAATAGTAATATAGAAAACGTCCTCCATCGATGTCTTACTGGTCCTGGTCCTGTTTAGTTAGTTTTAGTAAACTAAAGTATTGGTTCCTTTAAGACTCCCTCCATCGTGCTTGTCCATATGTTGGGGTAAAACAAAGTGACCCCCCATAGTATAGTATTGTAAGTAAAAACCATTTTATTCAAAGAACAACTCTTATATCAAAGTAGCAGTAAAAACGCCTTTATCCGTTTGAAGCCCATTGTCATGGATCTGCCACTTAAGGGTTAATGGTGCAGACTGATTTCAGTGATTGACAGCAGGCTGCCCTATTTAAACACCTCAGCAGCACAATGTCATGGATCTGCCACTTAAGGGTTAATGGTGCAGACTGATTTCAGTGATTAACAGCAGGCTTCCTTATTTAAACACCTCAGCAGCACAGTGTCTTCGCTGCCTGATCTGCAGTTCTGACTTTGGATCCCTACCTGAGACCTGTTGTTCTCCTACCTGAAATCCTGATTGATCTCTGAACCCGGCTTGTCTGACTACTCTACCCTTCTGCCATCTCCTTCCTGCCTAACCATTGTGACCCGGCTTGTCTGTTCCTGCTAACCAATATATCTGAACTGTCTCCTGTTGTGCCGCTGTAGTCGCAGCTTCCGTGCGGGTCGCTGACCCATCCTCCGCTCCTGCGTTCAGCATCGTCTATCAAGAGGGTTCCGTCCGTCTGCGACTTCTCTTCACCACCTCGGCACTCCTACCCCTCTGTGCTCCAAGTCCGCTGTTCTCATATTCAGTGGCTCGCGAACCAGAGCCGTAAGAGGGGCTACCCTGCATCAGACTCTGGTAACCAGGTACGTAACACCCATGCTATAGTCAAATGACGGCTACAGCGCATGCCTGAAAATCCGGGAGGATGTCAATAGACGTCCTCCCCTTTCCACGTGCAATGCGCTCCCCCTGCAGAGCGCGCGGCATGAACTGTGATCACAGAGTCACTGAGACTCGGTGGATCACAGATCCGTGCAAGGGGCCAGTCCCGGCCCCTTACCATGTGATCAGCTGTCAGCCAATGACAGCTGATCACATGATGTAAACAAAGCATCGGTAATCGTTTTTTTTTTCTTCTCACGTTGTCAGCATGAGGAGAAAAAAAAGATCACCGGCTTGTTCACAAGGGACATCGGTCCCGAAGAGGAAGGAGGCACATCTGCCTCCACTGTGCCCAAAAATACCGCCTATCAATGCCCACAGTGCCAGCTATCAGTGCCCATCACTGCCAGCTATCAGTGGCCATCACTGCCAGCTATCAGTGCCACCTATCAGTGCCCACCAGTGGCCCCTTATCGGTGCCCATCAATGCAGTCCATCGGTGCCCATCAGTAATCATCAGTACAGCCTCATCAGCGTATATATATATATATTTTTTTTTAAATCTGACTTTTTATTTTATTTTTTTACCCAAAAAAAAAAAAAACGCAGAGGTGATCAATACCACCAAAAGAAAGCTCTATTTGTGGGGAAAAGTGATAAAAATCTAATTTGGGTACAGTGTTGCATGATCAGGCAATTGTTTTTCAAAGTGTGACAGCGCTGAAAGCTGGAAATTGGTCTGGGCAGGAGGGGGGGGGGGTTTAAGTGCCCAGTAAGCAAGAGGTTAGTATATAAAAACATGGTCTCTGACATCACTTCCGGTGCGGAATTCCCTACGCGTTAAATCATGCCCACGTGACTTCATCAGAGTATTTGATATACTGAAGGTGTTTTTACTGCTACTTTTGATGTTAGGCCGCGTACACACCATCGGTCCAAACCGATGAAAACGGACCGAAGTTCAGTTTCATCTGTCCAAACCGTCTGTGTGTACCAATAGACTGTTTTCATCTGATAAACCGATTGTGTGTGGGTCCCATCGGTTTGTTTTCCATCGGTGAAAAAAAATAGAACATGTTTTAAACTTTTCCTATGGATAAAAAAACGATAGAAAAAAATGATCGTCTGTATGGAAGTCCATCAGTCAAAAATCCACGCATGCTCAGAATCAAGTCGACGCATGCTCGGAAGCATTGAACTTCATTTTTCTCAGCACATAGTTGTGTTTTACGTCACCGTGTTTTGGCATGGTCGGATTTTTGACTGATGGTGTGTAGGCAAGACTGATGAAAGTCAGCTTCATCGGATATCCGACGAAAAAATCCATCGGATTAGATTCCATCAGATATCTGATCGTGTGTACGAGGCTTTAAAGGAACCATTACTTTAGTTTACTAAAACTAACTAAACAGGACCAGGACCAGATAGACATTGATGGAGGACGTTTTCTATATTATTATTATACAGGATTTATATAGCACCAATATTTTGCGCAGCGCTTTACAACATGAGGGCAGACAGTACAGTTACAATACAAATCAATACAGGAGGAATCAGAGGGTCCTGCTCATTAGGGCTTACAATCTAGAAGGGAGGGTCAATTGAAACAAAAGGTAATAACTATGGAGGATGAGCTGATGAAAATACAGTTGTTAGGTGTGGATAGGCTTTTCTGAAGAGAAGGGTTTTCAGGTATCGTCTAAAAGCTAATAGAGTAGGAGATAATCGGACAGATTGGGTTAAGGAGTTTGTTGAGGACGAAATCCAGACTGATGGGGATCAAGAAAGCTATTCTCAGCAAGGTGGTTGCTCAGTCAGTTGTAGACCAAACGTTCAAGGAGTTTGGATAAAAAGGGGAGCAAGGAGATGGGGTGTAGGCTGTTAAGATTGCTTAGGTCCAGTGATGGCTTTTTAAGTATGGGGCTGACTAGTACATGTTTTAGAGAGTTGGGAAAGATGCCAAAAGAGAGGAAGAGATTGAAGATGTTGGTTAGACTTTAAGTTACACTTTAACGCTTCTTATTACAGAGCATAAGACTTATTCATTATTCAAAATAACAGCTTGGTCTGGTCCATTTATTTTCAAGTGTCAACTCAGCCTATGATTAGTTGTATTGATGTGTTTGTTATAACAAATATTGGTGATCTTTGATGTGTATTTGATAAATGTTACATCAAGTTGAATGTCTAAGATTAAGGTCGAGAATTTTCTGCTTACTGCTACATTTATGTGCATTTACATCCCGGAGAGGGTTTTTGATAAATTGAAGGCATGGCTGGCTTGACGGGATGGCTAAGATGTGAAATCTCAATTGGGAGGTAATTGTGTGGAACGTTAGTGTTTTCGTTTGAAAGGTAACATTATGTAAGTGTCTGTCATTCATGGATATAAAGTAGGTTGTTAAGCAATGTTAAGTTACATCAGTATTAGCTCTTATAGAGAACTTGACTGGATATCTGTTACCAAGGCTCCTATACAAGATATAATGGCTAAGTGACTGGTACTGTAACCATATCCATGTCCTGAAGCTAATTCCCATTAGGAGAGTGTGAGCATTACATTTGCATATTCTTTCAAGTATTTTAGGATGGACGGGAGCAAGTGGTTTTAACTATTCCCTATATGCCATGAGGGAGAGTGGAGTGATGTAGGAGAATTGGGCTGGGGAATAGTCTAGAGTATAGGTAGTTACCTGGGTAATGATGCAATGTACTTCTGACCAGAAGTTTTGGATAAGTGGGCATGACTACCAGATATGTAACAATGTCCCACAATCAGATTGACATCTCCAGCAAGTGTCTGGAAGGTCTGTGCAGAATTTGTGTAGCAGGGTGAGGTGTTCCATACCAATGTGCTTTAATTTTATAGCCATTTTCTTGGGAGGAGACATTTATAGAGCCCTTGTGGATGTTTAGATGTATTTGTTCCCAGTCTTCTGGTGATAGAGATATGGAAAGGTCCCTTTCCCAAGCTTCACAGGCTAACCAGTGGTTATAGGGAATATCTTCGAATAGGAGGTCATGTGTTGTTGAGATCAGATGGTGTTGAGGGCTTCTCATCAGACAAAGAGTTTCAAAGTGCTCTTGAGACAGAAAACTTTCTGTCTAAAGAGTGGATGTAGTGAGATAAAAGCATATAGATCCGGGGCGGAGGCAGGGGTCAAGTCCTGGGGGAAAAAAGTGTGGGAACTCCCACACAAGATCCACTCCCCCACCAAAAAAAATAAAATGATACGCTCATATGCATAATTACTAAACCGCAAGTTCTTTCTAAATCCCGTAATAACTCACGGCAGACCTCCGCAATGTCTCCTGGGAACAATGACAAAAGCTCCCAGGAGACATTGCGGCATCGAGGAAGTGACAGAATACCCGCACACTACCTGATGAATCCATATACAGGAAGCGGCCAGTAACATAAAGGATTACTAAGGTTCGCCTGCCCCTGACAGTGACTCGAGCTGGGCATCGCCGCTTAGTGAAGGATTGGCTCAGGTGGCTCGGCTGCTCTAGTCCTGCAAAGGGAACTGAGTTCCTGCTGTGAAAAAAGTGCAGGAACTCCGTTCCCGTATGTTCCCGCAGGACTTGAGCCCTGGGCGGAGGGCTCATACCCGTTGGAAGGTAGGTTTCACGCCTCATCATCTGACACCTCAGTGACACAAAGACACAACTCCAACATAGCGAGACCCTATTTTGGAAAGGTAGCCATCTTAGGAGACTATGGTAACCACCATTTAAAAACAGCAGCCCATTTTAAAAGGGGTAACTATAATATATTCTGTTGATTCGTTTGAAAGCTAATTGTCAAATTTGTTTTGGTACCTAATTGCTCTCCCCCGATATTATAACCATTTAAAAAAATATATATTTTGTTTTCTATTTTTAATTATTTCTCTATTTTTGGGCCATAGTGGCGTTCCAATTTACATAGTTTAAAGGTTATTCCTTTTGCAGGGGCATAACTGTTGGATTCTGTAAAATGCAGACTATTGTCTGATAATTAGTTATACTATATATGGTTATTCTGCCTACAGGGAGAATTTAATTATTGAATGTATTTCTACACATAGAGATATCTATATCCTCGATTGTTATAGACAATTAGGTATTTTTTATGTAAAATGGTAGTTTCTATGTCCATCTACTAATCAAACTATTTATTGTGAATATTTGAATATTTGTAAAGGATAGGAGGGTTTCATTCTGCTTAAGGCCGTCAGCAGATTCCCTTCTACAAACTCGGCAGTGACTACAAAATGCCTAAAAATGAAGAGCAACTGAGCATGTGATGAGCAGGATGGGACAGCGTATTATTGGATTTTAACAGTATAGACACTTATTTTTAATGCTTTACATAGCTATGGCTGCAAAAGGGACCAGTCTGAAGTCATCTAGCAGGACTTAATTTTTCTAACTGAAGTTCCACTTTAAGCTTAGACTGGAGTTATCTGTATGATGTGAGTCAACATTTCCACTTGTAATTCTGGTCTGGAGCATGTAAAGAAGGGTTACAAAGCTGGCGTAACATAAAGTACACTGTGCCACCCTAACTATGGACGTGCAGAGGCAATTTTTATACTTTCTTAGATATTGGCGCATATGGAAGAGGCAGAATAATATAAACAGATAGGCTTCATAAAACAATAGAACTTTTTTTCAGTAGGACATTTGTTTTTTAACACAAAGCTTTAGATACACTTTAAAGCTTATACAAAATTCTAGTGATTGGGTTTAGATCTACTTTAAATATTTTCTAGTCATCCTAAATCCAATGAAACAGAACCAGTATGGGTCCTAAACTGTGACTTAAAATGAGTATACTTGAGTGCTGTCTACGTTACATAATCCAGTTCAGTAAGAATCTTTTGATCAGTTTGCCAGCAAATCTTTCAGATGTCACATAGATGAATTCACATGACTTCAGCTTTCTTTTAGCAGCTCAGATGTGACGATAAAAGAAACAGCTAAATAATAACTATAACTCATCTGTTGTGATATATAAAATAATGGGCCCAAATATTGTAGCTGAATTTAAAGGTCTGCATTAAGCTACATTTTCATTTGTATTATTATTACAAATAGTATTATTAGGAATTGAGCTAATCTGCTTAGGTTTGATTCATCGTCATTGTCGTGAAACGTCCAAAATTCAGAATATCAAAACTTTTCCTTGAACCCTATTGAAGTCTATAGGGGGCAAATCTTGATTATCAACTTGTTCCTTTTGTGGAGCTAATAAACAAAGAGAATCAAAAATAGAGAATTAAAAAAAAAAGCTAGGCACTGCCATTTGGGACATGTATCAAAGCAAGGATTAAAATATATATAACGTCTTTAAACCTATTGAAGTCTATAGGGGGCAAATCTTGATTATCAACTTGTTCCTTTTGTGTGGCTAATAAACAAAGAGAATCAAAACTAGAGAATAAAAAAACAAAGCTAGGCACTGCCATTTGGGGCATGTATCAAAGCCAGGATTAAAATATATATCACGTCTTTAAACCACAGGTTTGGGGTATGCTTTAAAGCTGTACATTGTGTTATGGAACAGCATGATTTTTACAAACAGTCTTAGAGACAGCCATATGTGTACATACAAGGTGTGCCTGGGCACACCCTAATCACCCCCTGCAATTCCAATTTCCCCAGCTTCCCGGAGCCCTGTCTCCCCCCCCTGCAGTGCTGCCAGCTTCCTTCCTCCCCTCTCCCAGCGACTGCTGCAGGGAATGGAGAGCGGTAAGGGGCTGGTAAATATATTTTATATAGCGACCCCTTCCTTTTTTGAGTAAAAACAGTAAGTGATCTGTACTAATTGCTCATGTGTTCATTTGTAACTGAAGCATAGTAAACTTCAGTTTGTAAATGAACAAGAAGTTGCTCAGCACAACACTTCCCATTCATTTAGTGTCCAGTGCAGCTGAGTCTGCAGAGAAAGGGACTAGGAAATCTTCCAGTCCCTTTCTCTGTCTCAAAAGTGAGACATCAGGGGTTTCTTAAGACTCTTGGTATTTCACCAAAGCCCCCCCAACAGGGCTGCTAAAAAAAAGAAAACAATAAAAAAATAAAAAAATAATAAAAATACAAAAACCACTGCCCTACAGACACCGATCTCTGCTCTACTGACACCATCCACTGTTCTGCTCATATACACGAATGTGCATTTGTGCGAGTATGCAAATGAGCTATTTACGGCGATCCACGAACGTATGTCCGGCCGGCGCTTTTTGTTACGTCGTTTGAGTTCGGCTTTTTCTGGCGTATAATTAAAGCTGCTATATGGTGGCGTACTCAATGTTAAGTATGGCGGTCCTTCCCGCATGCAATTTTGATTTTTTTTCGTCGTTTGCGTAAGTCGTTCGCGAATAGGAATTTGCGTAGAATGACGTCACCGTCGTAAGCATTGGCAGTTAAAAAAAAACGCTGTTTACGTCGGGTCACATAAAACACGCCCCCATCACAGCCATTTGAATTCCGCGCCCTTACGCCGCGAGAGATACACTACGCCGCCTAACTTACGGCGCGGATTCTTTGTGGATTCAAAATAAAAAAGATAAGTTACGGCGGCGTAGCGTATCTTAGATACGCTGCGCTCGGCGCAGATGTATGTGGATCTGCCCCATAGTGTTTTGTGTATATTTTTTCCAGCATCTCATTGTTTGTGGTGTCTGGTCTTTGCACATGGATTTATTTATTATTTATTGAGTCGCATTTTTTGTATTCACTATTATGGATCTTATGTCACTATAAGTATTGTGTTCTGACACGTTTAGCGCCGCACTAATTACCTATATTTCCATTTACTTTGTTTGTTTGAGTGCTGGCTGCTTCCTTTTTTGTGGTTTAGCGCAGTTTTTTCCACTTTTTTTTCACTTTCTCATACAGCAGAGCCCAGATTTAATTGATTGCATTTATAAAAAATAAACTTTTGTTCTAGGAAGTCTAATCAGTGACACATGAGAAAATGAGCACACCTTAAACTCCAACTGCTCCCCCACCTATTTATACTGCCCCTCTTCTTTTTATTGATATGTATTTATTTTTCTAGTTTAATTGAAAGATAAAACCTTTGTTAATAAAGGTCTTAAATATAAAGAACAGACAAAATGCGTTTAATCTGACAGATCTCAAATTTAAAGACACCTGGCAGAAATGTTCCTACTATAAAAATGATAGCGTTGCGGCAGATACATAGTTATAGAAATCATTTTTGCTGCAAAACAATCCGTAAATTACTTATGTCACTATAAGTCCCACTTTGTAGTGTATTCCACCACCCAGGTTCTATCCCAATAAATCATATAACAGTCCAATAAAAATTGCAGTGCTTCACTCTACAATTAGCACAACAATTACTTTACACTGTGGCTCCTCCACCCAGGGAGCCAGAAACTCACCAGACTGTACAGGAGCTCAGGCGCAGCATAAGCGTAGGGCCTACATGATGAGGTTTGTCTAGAGAGGCTAAAATCTGTTAGGAGTTAATTAAGGTTTGGTTAATAGGAGGGGAATTGGAGGTCCCATCTCATTGGAGGAGGTTAGGGTGGAGCAGGGTGGGGTCCCAAGGGTTCCTTTGTGGGAAGCGACCCTCGCAGCTTCAGATGGAACAGGGGACAGCACCAGACGGGATTATTTTAACTCCATTCTTTGGTGTTGATGGGTGGATGGAGACTAAGGATGTTGTAGCAGCAGGCAGAGTTCATAGGGTTTTTCAAGGCAGGGATGGTTACATTCTTTGGTGAACGATGGGTTGGGCCCATCTCTGGTATGGGTGTTCCTGTCCTAATAGTTATATTATGTAAAAAAGTTATTTGCATGGTTTGTTTTTGTAATAAAAGGGCTGCTATGGCCATTTAAACCCAATAAGTATGTCTGGTCTGATATATTTAAAATACGTAAAGTGGTATTGGGTATATGGCATTCAGCCAGCACTTGGGCAATACCCCAGGCACGCAAGACTCTTAAATTTAAATGGGAAATTTGTGCTCTTTCTTATATAAATTCCCAGGAACGTGATCCTTAATGATAAGGGTTCCATGTATATAAAACTAGAAGAAGACAAAATATCCATAGCGTAAAACCTTTTTTTTTTTAAAATCCATACATTAAAAACTGTATAAAGCTAGTTGTTGCCAATCCCAACACTAAGGTATAGCAATCGTGTTATTGATTGCCAGCTCTGCCAGCTTTCCCCACCGGGTGCGAGCAGATGTTCTCTGCAGGATGACGTCAGATGCCAACACCCACCCTACGCATTTAGTCACTCTGACATCATCAGGAGTGGTGTCAAGACTGAATAGTCTCTCACTTATGAATGTAAATGTAGCGCTACCCCCTCAGGAGCCGCTGATTGTTGTTGGGATCGGCATATTAAGTTACCTCTTACCGTTGTCTAGGGGTGAAGTTGATGAGTAGATTAAGTGAGCGAATGTCCAGACAATAAATAAAGGTTTTCCGAAAGCTTTATTCTCGGCCCAACATGACCAACATCAACATGAGGTAGAGAGGAAAGGTTGATGAAGCGGTAGAGAACTTTGCGGTATCAGGCCTGGATATGAAGCAGGCAATCCTGCTCTCAGTAATAATAAACACAGTTCGTCGCCACTCTAGCCAGAGTGGGTGAAGTGCCCCCGGACAAACTCCTGCCACGAGTTTGGCAGCCGAAACGCTACTTCAAGGTTGCTGGGAGGAACAGGTCTCTGCCACAGACCTGGCTCTAGGGACCTCTGCCACAGTCCTAGTACTTGGATGAGCTAAATTGATTGAGCGAATCCTCCCAGTAAATTAAATCAAGGTCACCGGGTGACAGTTGAAGTGTACCTGTCAATGTCCCGGTCACCAGATCCCCGATGGTTCGTTCAGGCCCCTCAGATAACCTGCCTCTGGGTTCTCCTTGAGTCAATCCCCCACCGTTCAGCACATAGCTTGGGATCTCTTTATTAGAGCCGGGGACCCAGCGAGTCACTGGGGGCCCTTTCAGCAACATGGAACTCCGCGTAGCATGTGACCCCAGCCTGGTAGGCCATATCGCCGGGGTCTGTTGGATGCGCACACCCTGAAGGTGGGTGCCGCACCTGGAACCCTCGAAAAACCAACAAAAATGGCGTCTGCCACAGATATACTCTCCCCCAGCATGCCCCGCGAGGGAAAACTCCTCTAATTGGCTGCTGGGGAAAAATTGCTCTGCCAGAACCCCTCTAGCGCATCCCTGGAGCGCAGACTGACCTACAGGACAGTTCAGGAATGGCAGCAGCCCAGATTTAGCAAATTCTGAATGGGAGCAAAATAACTCTCCCATTCTTCACTAACTTTAACGTAGTGCCCATATTGAAAGTCAGGGGGCGCTACATAAATTTTAAACCAAGCTCTGTAAACAACAGTTTTTTTTTTGCACTCTATATCTTTATGTTTGAAGCCTGAAATGTGGCAAAAGGTCGCAAAGTTCAAGGGGGCCGAATACTTTCGCAAGGCACTGTATACACATAAATATTACAGGGAGACATAGTTACAGTGTTGGGAGGTCAGGACAAGGTAGAAGGAAGTTAAAAATCTTCCTCCTTCCTCCTTTAGAACCCCCGGGATTCCCTCTTCACTCCCTGATTCTCCACCTCTGAGATGGTGAATTGGGGAGTGTGAATTCTGACACAGATCGCCAGTGAAGCTCTCAAATCACAGCTTCATAAACTGGCCGTTACTGTGTCAGTCTATGAGACTTCTCTGTGTGTGGAGATAATCGGCGGGAGAACAAATTCAAACACTTCTCCCCCCGATTATCTCTGTTTCATAAACTGTTTATGGGCTGTGATCAGTGGCGATCCTTGTGATCACCGCTGTTCACTGCTTCATAAACGGACACCAAAGCCATGTAGAACAACAGACTTTTAAATTCTCCACCAGTCTTCCATTTATAGATCACATTTCATTCAGTGCTTTGTGCACTGGTCCAAATCATTTGGTGGAGACAGAATTATGATGTGGGGTTGGGCTTGGCTTCTTAGTTCCAGTGAAGGGAACTCTTAAGGAATCAGCATACCAAGACATTTTGGACAATTTCATGCTCCCAACTTTGTGTGAACAGTTTGGGAATGTCCCCTTCCTGTTCCAACATGACTGCACACCAGTGTACAAAGCAAGGTCCATAAAGACATGGCTTAATGAGTTTGAGGTGGAGGAACTTGACTGGCCTGACCTCAACCCAATAGAACACCTTTGGGTTCTATCTGGTTGGCCAGGCCCTCTTGTCCAACATCACTGCCTGACCTCACAAATGCACTTCTGGAAGAATGGTCAAACATTCCCATAGACACACTCCTAAACCTTGTGGATAGCCCTCCCAGAAGAGTTGAAGCTGTTAGAGCTCCAAAGGGTGGGCGGACTAAAGCCTCGTACACACGATCGGATTTGCATCGGACAAATCCCTGGAATTTTGTGCGAAGGGCGTTGGCTGTGAACTTGTTCTGCATAAAGACTGCAGAACTTTTTTTAGCCAACATACACAAAACAACGTGTTTTTTCTGCTCTTTAGCGCCACTCTTTGGGAAACTTCTGCTAATGTTGTCTTATGGTTAGCATTGGTTCGGAGCATGAGTGTTTGTACTTTGGATTTTAGTCCAACAGATTTGTGTACACACGATCGGATAATCCGACGGAACACATTTGTTGTCGGAAAATTTGAGAGCATGCTATCCCACATTTGTTTTCCGGGAAATTTAGACAAAAATTGTCCAATGGAGCGTACAAACGGTCGGATTATCCGACAAAAACCCTGCCATCACACAACTGTTGTCGGGAAATCAAATCATGTGTACGGGCCTTTTGACTGGGATGCCAATAAAGTTCATGTGCGTGTAAAGGCAGTCGTCCCAATACTTTTGGTTATATAGTATAGTATGAATATATATAGATGTATATATGTATATGTATGTATGTATATATATATATATATATATATATATATATATAGTATCAACCTGAAAACATTGTTTACATTTTTTTTTTCAGGCCTTGTTTCACCTGTCTAGTGATTCTATAATTAGGGTATTCAGTGTAATAATCAAAATCCACATGTAATTGACTTTACTAAATGATCCGTGAGGAATGCATATAACTCGATTCAGCACTGCATTGCCTTTCTACAATAATTCCATCTGTGAGATTATTTCCAGGACTCACCATCACCCGCTCTGAAGGCAAACGCTATTCCCCCTTCATGTCAGCCTCTGAACAAAGCGTCTTCTGCTTCCTTATGCTGTTGAAGTCACTGTAAGATCTGACTAGTTGAAAGAATCAGGTCACAGAAGTTTAATGGAAAAGCAAGATGATTAGCTTTAAAAGCCAACATTTGATTATTGCATGCACATAGCTGTGATGCTCCCTAGTATTACTGAGAGCCATTAAGTATGTTTACAAATTAACAGTAATGAGATATGAGCTGGGTGAAAGAGTAATGAAATAAGCATTTCCCTTTCATTTCGGTTTTCCAAGAAATTTCCAGTAAGCTTAAAATCAGTGTTCTGTTTCAAAAGGCAATTTCGGTATTGATATACCACCTTAGACTCAGTGGGGTAGATTCAGGAACAATTTCCGCCGGTGTAGACTGAGATACGCGGCGTAAATGCCAATTTGCGCCGGCGTATCTCCGCGCCGTATTCAGCAAACAATATTGCGCCGTAACGTAGATTTTTTTTTTTCGTTTGGACCTTTCCACGCCGGTGCGGCGTGGGCGCCCATTTACGCTGGACTGAACTGGCGCGGCCCTGTTTTTTCTATTTTAAATATGCAAATGAGGGAGTTGGTCCGATTCAGCAAATTACGAATTGCCGGCGCAGGCTACTCCCGGTGCGTGTAACTCTGGTTTGCAGCGGAAAGTTACCCTTTATAAAGCAGGGGTAACTTTACACCACACTTGCACAGGTCATTTGGAGAGCAGATAAAACCACATCGCTACAGACGAACTGAGCTGCAAGTACACTTGCTGGACAACACCTGTGTGCCATCATGCCAGGGGCAGCCGTGGTCCTTGCACTTCTGCGTCGACGGGCACGTAGGAGGGAACAGGAGATAATCTTCCGCACACGCATTAATGTTTTTGGCATGGGGGACGCAGAGGTGTATCGCACCTACAGGTTCAGCCGTGAAGCCATACTGGAAATCACCAGATTCCTGCAGGATGACCTCACAAGCCCCACACTCCGCACACATGCAGTGCAGCCACTGGTGAAGGTATTAGCCACACTTCATTTCTTGGCCACTGGTTCTTTTCAAAGGACAAGTGCACTGTCGGCTGGGATGTCACAACCCACCGTGAGCAGGTGTGTTCACCAGGTGATACCAGCAATATTGAGACACATGTCCCACCTCTTCATAAAACCCTCCCAGGAGGTCCAGCGGATGAAGACAATGCAAGATTTTTATGCAATTGATAGATTTCCTGGCACAGTGGGTGCAATTGATTGTACACATGTGGCACTTCAGCCCCCCCGTGACATCGAGCACATTTATTGTAATCGAAAGCACTGGCATTCGATTAATGTGCAGATTATAGTAGATGCCCAAGGACTAATATGGCACGTCCGTGCCAAACACCCCGGCTCGTGCCATGATAGCTTTATTTATCGTCATAGCAACATCCCAGATGAATTTGACCAGAACGTTTACGGGGACAGCTGGCTGGTTGGTGAGTGACATGGGTGTCAGGTATGACTGTCCCCCCCCATGATATAGACATCACGAGGGGCACATGCATGAGTAACATCCTCCTGTCTTTTCCCTTACAGGTGATGCAGCATATGCACTTGGACCACATATGATGACCCCATTCCGGAACCCCCAAACCCCAGGAGAGAAGAGATACAACCTAGCCCATGCACGGACCCGTGGAGTTGTGGAGCGAACATTTGGTCTGCTGAAATCTCGTTTTCGCTGCCTGGATAAGTCTGGGGGGACCCTGTTATATTCCCCTGAATTTGTTTGCAAAATTATCGGGGCTTGTTGCATTCTCCATAACTTTGCAGTGAGAAGGGGCCTGGAGATTGAGCTACGTGAGGACCTGACCCCCCAACCACATAATCCCCCCCTGCCAGAGGCTAACCCGTCTGCTGAAGGAAGAGCAGTCAGGAGTCGCCTCGTCGAACGTTATTTTTCACGATTAAATTAATGTTAATGGATGCATGCACATCACTGTGGTCCCTAACACATACACCCCACATTCACACAGAATTGGATTAGACCGAAGTACCACCCATGGTACTAGGGAGCAGCAACGCCGCGCCAAGGCTCCAATTATGTTGCTGTCCATTCATACATCTTTATGAATAAATCATGCACTAACTCCCGTGTGCATATAAAATAATAAATAATTCTCATAACTTGAGAAAATAAAAATAAATTTTTGAAATACATGAGTAAAATGGAAAAAATATTCTCATAACCTGAGTAGAAAAATAAAAGTTTTTAAATAACATGACTATAAAAAAAAAAAAAAAAAAAAAAAACCTGAGTATAATTAAATTTAACCAAAATCAACGGCCCTGTCGTGGGCTCTTTCTTGGCCCTCGGCTCCTGGGGCGCAGTTGCCTGCAGCGAGCCGGGGCTGGTGGGGCCGGGGCTGGTGGGGCCGGGGCTGGTGGGGCAGGGGGTGGTGGGGCAGGGGGTGGTTGGGGCCGGGGCTGGTGGGGCAGGGGGTGGTGGGGCAGGGGCTGGTGGGGCCGGGGCTGGTGGGGCAGGGGGTGGTGGTGGTGGTACCTCCCCCAGTCTCTCCCTAGCTGCATCCCTGCCCTCCATTGCCACGGCTAACCTATTAAGGTAGATATTAGTTGCAGCCTGCATCCGCAGCCGGCGGGTCACATTGCTGCGCTGCTGGCGCCGTGTCAGCCTCCCCTCCTCTCTTACTGCACCTGCCAGGCTGCGGACCTCTGCCACCAGCTCGCTTGTGGTGGCCTGAAGCTCACCCAGAGACGTGAGAAGGGCTGCCCCGTTACCCACCACGTCCTGGAGGCTGTCGTTTATTAGTAAACTCTGGCCAGCCTGCTGAGTAATGGCCTCCTTCATTGCCAGAGTGCAGGCAGCCTGGCTCTCTGCAGAGGACTCCAGGCTAGCAGCCACCCATGAGAGATCCCCCGCAAGAGACCCCATATAGCGGGTCTGTTTAGTTTGGTCCCTTGCCAGAGACACCTCCAGCTCGTCATGGACTCTCCTCCTTTTTTGACGAGCCATCCTTGGGGCAGGAGTAGATTGAGGACGGCTGGAGGGGCTTGGGTCCTGTGAGGGCCCGGCCTGGGAGGGGCTTGGGTCCTGTGAGGGCCCGGCCTGGGAGGGGCTTGGGTCCTGTGAGGGCCCGGCCTGGGAGGGGCTTGGGTCCTGTGAGGGCCCGGCCTGGGAGGGGCTTGGGTCCTGTGAGGGCCCGGCCTGGGAGGGGCTTGGGTCCCTAGGTGGGGAATCCCTGATAGGGCTAGAGAGCCCTGAGGGGGTAAATGTCATGAGGGGGGAGGTGGGGGAGGGGTCAGGAATGGGGGTCTCCAAAAATAAAATAAACGTTTCCTCCTCCTCTTCTACGGGCTGCTCCTCCACCACTTCCTCCACCACAGAGGTAGGGGCAGTCTCCACCCTGGATGTGGTGGGTCGGTCGGCAGCCGATGATGGCCCAGCTCCATCCTGCACATCTGTGGAGGACACAAAACATTCAGATGTTGGTGGACCCACACAATTGTCACTTGTTCCCTCCCCCCCACACACACATGCAACACACCAGAAAGAAGAGAAAACACACTTACCTGTCCTCAAGGGCTGCTCTCCAGAATCAAACCCATCTAGGCCCTTCACCACCGAACGATCTAGGAACCTGGCCACCACAAGGTCCTCTGATGTCAATGTAATTTTTTTTGCTGGCCCACCACCTGTTCCCCTGGCATGTTTACGCATTGCCACCAACTTGTCTTTAACCAGTTTGCGCAAATCATTAATTTTTTTTCTGATATGTTTGGGCTGCCTCTCCGCAACCCCCAAAGCATTGACCTGGTTAGTAATGATGGCAAAAATTCGCTCTTTATCAGATTTGCCAGTGTGCCCACTCTGTGGCCCATAGAGGCGGTCCCCATGTTGGGAGAGCCCCTCAATAATTACTGCCCTCTCCTCAGGGCTAAAGTTGGTCATCCGGCCACCTGTTGCTTCTTCAGCAGACATAATAATGCACAGACAATAGCAAGAGCAATAGCAAATTACCTAGCAGTTGATGAAATTGCTTGGGAACATTTGCACCTGTAGGGCGGAACTCTGGTCTGATTTATGGCCTGGGCGTAGGCAGTGGGCCGGCGTAGCGCAGGTGTCACGCCGGGGGGCAGTTCTGAGCATGGGCAGATTGGGGCATTTGCCCCAGGGAGCACACTGCGCATGCGCGGCCGACTCTGCGCCCCGCCGTGACCCCTGCGCCACGCTCCCTGCTTCATTAGCATAGGGAGCCACCCATTTTATTCTACCCCGCCTTACGCCGCGCTACGCCGCCTTACGCCGTGTAAAATCCGCCACGCCGGGGCAAGAGACAGGAAAAAAGTTTCCTGAATCACTAGCATGCCTCTCTGCGCTGCTCCGGCGCAGTGTAAAAAAGATGCACTGCGCCGGACCAAAGATCCGCTGATGTTCCTGAATCTGGCCCAGTCTGTCCGGACAGTTTGGTCACCTGCTGACTTGGCACCATCCACAACCAGCTTAACTCTTCAATAACACACAGAAGTTGAACCCATGCAATTTTTTTCCAGATAATTGCAGTAGAGAGGATGTTTTTCCTTTTTTTGGAAGTGTAATGCCGCGTACACACGACCGTTTTTCGGGTTGTAAAAAATGACGTTTTGAATGGTCTAGAAAAAACAAAGGCCTAGATTCAGGTACAGCCGGTCTACGTTGCGCGGGCGTAGCATACCGTATTTATGCTACGCTGCCGCAACTTAGAGAGGCAAGTGCTGTATTCACAAAGCACTCGCCTCCTAAGTTACGGCGGCGTAGCGTAAATGGGCCGGCGTAAGCGCGCGTAATTCAAAGTAGGCTGTAGGGGGCGTGTTGTATTTAAATGAGGCTTGACCCCATGTAGATGCATGGCCGAACGAACGGCGCATGCGCGCGCATGCTCAGTATCACGTCGTATTTACGCCAAAAAATATGTCTGCTTAATGCCTGTGACGTGAACGTAATTTACGCACAGCCCTATTCGCGTACGACTTACGCAAACGCCGTAAAAATATACGCGTGTTCCGACGTCCATACTTTGCATGGGATGCGGCACCTCCGAGACCAGCTTTATCTTTACACCGGCGTATCTCTAACGTAAACGGCGTAAATAATTGCGACGGGCGCACGTACGTTCATGAATCGGCGTATCTAGTCATTTGCATATTCTACGCCAAACTCAACGGAAGCGCCACCTAGCGGCCAGCGTAAATATGCACCCTAAGATACGACGGCGTAGGAGACTTACGCCGCTCGTATCTTAGCCTAATTTAAGCGTACCTGGCTTCCAGAAAACGCTTAAATTTACGACAGCACAGATTCGGACTTATGATGGCGTATCTACTGATACGCCAACGTAAGTCTCTGAGAATCTGGCCCAAAGTTTTTTTCAACCCGATCATTAAAACGGCCTTGCCTACACACGATCATGAAAAAAAAATGCTCTAGCAAAGCGCGGTGACGTACAACACGTACAACGGCACTATAAAGGGGAAGTTCCATTCGGATGGCACCACCCTTGGGGCTGCTTTTGCTGATTTTGTGTTAGTAAAAGTTCGGTGAGAGACGATTCGCGCTTTTCTGTCTGTTACAGTGTGATGAATGTGCCATCTCCATTACAAACGCTAGTTTTACCAGAACGAGTGCTCCCGTCTCATAACTTGCTTCTGAGCATGCACGTTTTTTTCACGTCGTTGAAGCCCACACACACAAGCATTTTTTACGACGGTAAAAACGTAGTGAAAAATTTGAGCATTTTCGAAATTTTTAATGCCTATTTTTTACATTGTGAAAAATGCTCATGAGCCCACACACGATCGTTTTTAATGACATAAAAAAAAACGTAATTTTTTACAACTCGAAAAACCGTCGTGTGTACACGGCATTAGAAGACATTTTCCTAATCCCTGTCTCTGCAAATAACTAATGCTGACTGGGGGAATGTGAAAGAAATTGGGAGGGTCTGGCTAGAACCACAATTTACTGGCACAGCCGCGTTTTTACTGGCATTTCCAAAAGTTTCAAAATACAGTTTTAAGTGCAAATGTCAGTATTTAGGCTACAAACCAGTACATTATGCAATTCGCAATGTGATTTAAGGTAGATATTAGGGGAAAAAACATATTTCTTATTTTATTTCCGATATAGTAAGTATCTCAGGGACAGGACAGGAGGTCAGTGGGAAGAACTGACTCGGACACGTGTCTCTATTTACACTGTGAAGGCTGTGATTGGACACAGCCATCACGTGATCGGGAGAGCCCATATCCTGATCTAATCTTGGCTGCGTCCTGTGTTCACAGCCATCACAGGACCACAAGCGGGCACCCATTCCAAGGGACGTACGGGTACATCCACTCAGAACGATGAAGCTCCCACCTGACTGTTTATGTACATTGGCCGGATGGTAAGAGTTTAAAGTGGTTGTAAAGCCTTCTGTGTATAACAGCCCTCTCAGTCCCCAATATTTAACTGAGCCCCCTCTAGATCTAGCAAAGTTGTACGACAGGCTCGGCTGTCCAAGACTCCCCTTTTTATTGGCTGAAACAACAGCGTGGCACCATAGGCAACCAACAACAAAACCTGGGGAATGCCCAGGGAAAAACCAAGCCTACTTACCGACCATCTCGCAGAACAACCAATTAACCTGTCTAACAGTATGCGTTAAAAAAAGGGGTTTTGTCCACACGCATTTGCAAACGCATGCGTGAGCCACAGAGCCACGCCAAGGCCCCCTGTAATCTGTGGTCCTAACACTAAACAATGAGTGTCCCCACAATGGAGGCACATGCATTCAAATAGATAGATAGGGGAAGGTGGACTGAAGGGGAGCCACCCCTCCTTAAAGGTGCAGAAGCACACCAAACACCCAGCATGTAGCACAATGGCTGCACAGGTGTTGGTGTGCTGCTGGATCAATACAAGCACCACAGGTGAAACATAAACATGTCCACCGCCCTATCTAAAGGTGGCCATAGCAGTAAGTAGCATTGGAAGGCTAAAGCAGGTAACAACAAAACCTGGGGAATGCCCAGGGAAAAACCAAGCCTACTTACCGACCAGCTCGCAGAAAACCAATTAACCTGTCTAACAGTATGCGTTAAAAACAGGGGTTTTGTCCACACGCATTTTCAAAGGCTCCTGCTGCTGTCAATCAAAGTCATTCAGCCAATGAGGAGAGAAAGGGGGTGGGGCCATGGCTGTGTCTGAATGGACAAAGGTGTCTGTGGCTCAGCTCCGGTGCCCCCATAGCAAGCTGTCTGCTGTGGGGGCACTCAATAGCAAGGAGGGGCCAGGAGCACCAAAGAGGGACCCGAGAAGAGGAGGATCCGGGCTGCTCTGTGCAAAACCATTACACAAAGCAGTTAAGTATGACATGTTTCTTATTTTTAATGACAAAAATTTGGGACTTTAGTATCACTTTAAGTTGTGCACCCCAGAGCACAAACTCAGATGCGTGCATATCAGCAGAGCAATGGACAGTGTCAGTAGAGCCTAGGTTAGTGTCAGTAGTTTTTACTTTTATTTTTTTTTACAATGTTTTTTTTCTTACATTTTGTTTTATAATATCATTTTTAATTTTTTTTTAGGAACCCCGTTGGGGGTTTGGGTGAAATATCAAGGATCTAAACAGACTTTTGATCTCTTACTTTTGAGACAAAGAAAGGGACTGAAGACAGAGCTTCCTCTGTCTTTTTCTCTGCAGCCTCATCTGTACTGGACAGTGAATGAATAGGAAGTGCTCTGTGCTGAGTGGCTTCCTGTTGATTCACAAACTGAAGCATAGTAAACATAGTTAAGAATGAACACAAGAGCGACTAGTACAGATCACTCACTGTGTTCATTCAGAAAAGGAAGGGGTCTGTAAATTAAATATTTACCAATCCATTTCTCCGCTCTTCATCCTGAAACATCCCCCGCAGCAGCCAGTGAGAAAGGAGGGAATCTGGCGGCACTGCAGGGGGGAGACAGAGGGCGCTAGGAAGCAAGGGAAAATCGGCACTACACAGGGTGAATAGGGTGTGCCCAGGCACACCCGGCACACCCTGTGTGCATGCCTATGCCAGCTTAAAGGGGTTGTAAAGGGTCGTTTCTTATTTTCTAAATAGGTTCCTGTAGCCTCCTCGGGGTGGTTTTTCTATGTTTTTCTATGCTCGGGGTAGCTGTGCAGAGCCTGCAGCGGCGCGGCTTACCTTCTCGCAGAGTCCATAGGCAGGGCGTTACTTACTTTGTCCCTGGATCCAGCGATGCATCCCCGCTGTGTGAGTGAGCGGGTCCTCGCTCGATTCACAGTGTCCCCGTGTGCCGTCAATCTCCATTCCCTGCGGCGTTACGACGCACGGGGGCAGAGAACGGCGCCAAATTTAAAAAAGGAAACAAACACATTACATACAGTATACTGTAATCTTATAGATTACAGTACTGTATGTAAAAAATACACATCCCCCTTGTCCCTAGTGGTCTGCCCAGTGCCCTACATGTACTTTTATATAATAAAAACGGTTCTTTCTGACTGCAAACTGTAGATTGTCCATAGCAACCAAAAGTGTCCCTTTATGTCAAAAATGGTTTTAGAGCAGCTAGAAAACAGCGATAATAAATTATAATCACTTGCAGAATTGTGCGATAGCGATTTGTGGGGAAATTCGTCATAAAAAAATAAAAGTAATGACAGCAACAATTCTGCAACTGAGCAAATTTCAGTGATTTTGAGTTGATTACATTATTGAATAATTTTTATTATAATTATATTATTATTTGTTAGAATTATTTATAATTATTTATTATATTATAATTTATAATTTTGTTTTTAAAAAAAATTCATACCCGGGATGCCTACTAGACTCTTGTTTGGTCAGATTTAAGTGAGTTATTCCTAAGAAATGCAGGCCTACAGTATAAAACGCCAAATTTCCTTGCAAAATAATTGTAGCGCTTTTGGTACAAAATTCCAGAAAAAATCATACCGCCAGGGAGGTTAAGCTAGTGCATTGTTGGTTCACTTACCTTTCCCTTCGATTTCCCTTCTAAATGTTCACTCCTCGGCAGTGTTGTCAGTAACGGCGTTAAAATAAACGCCGTTACCTAACGATGCCCCTTTTGAGGGTAACGAGTAATCTACATGATTACTCTTCCCCTCACGGTAACGCCGTTCCCATTACTTGGGCGGCGTTACCGCAATTACATCTACCTGTGTCAGCCGTCCATTATTAAAAAAGCTTCGCCTCCTCCTCTGACTGTTCCGTGATAGGCGGAACACTAATTTTCCCAGCAGAGCCTCTGTTTAGTGTTCAGCCTATCACGGATGCCTTCTCATCCTCGGTCTCGGACGAGAGGACATCTGTGATAGGCGGAACACTGAACAGAGGCTCTGCTGGGAAAATTACTGTTCCGCCTATCACGGAACAGCCTGAGGAGAATGCGTGGCTTTTGAATAATGGATGGCCGCCGTCTGACATCTCTGCAAACAGGAGAAGGTAGGGAGATCGTCGAGGCATGTTTACAGATGGCACAGTGAGGCATGTTTACAGGTGGCACAGTGAGGCATGTTACAGGTGGCACAGTGAGGCATGTTACAGGTGGCACAGTGAGGCATGTTACAGGTGGCACAGTGAGGCATGTTACAGGTGGCACAGTGAGGCATGTTACAGGTGGCACAGTGAGGCATGTTACAGGTGGCACAGTGAGGCATGTTACAGGTGGCACAGTGAGGCATGTTACAGGTGGCACAGTGAGGCATGTTACAGATGGAACAGTAAGGCTTGTTACAGATGGCAAAGTGAGGCATGTTACAGATGGCACAGTGAGGCATGTTACAGATGGCACAGTGAGGCATGTTACAGATGGCACAGTGAGGCATGTTACAGATGGCACAGTGAGGCATGTTACAGGTGGCACAGTGAGGCATGTTACAGGTGGCACAGTGAGGCATGTTACAGGTGGCACAGTGAGGCATGTTACAGGTGGCACAGTGAGGCATGTTACAGGTGGCACAGTGAGGCATGTTACAGATGGCACAGTGAGGCATGTTACAGGTGGCACAGTGAGGCATGTTACAGATGGCACAGTGAGGCATGTTACAGATGGCACAGTGAGGCATGTTGTAAAATATTTAAAAAAAAAAGTCAGTTACTTTGCTGAGTAACTAATTACTTTTTCAATGTAGTAACTGAGTCACTAACGCAATTACTTTTTCGGAGAAGTAATTTGTAACAGTAAATAATTACTTTTTTAAAGTAAGATGAGCAACACTGATCCTCGGTAAACTTTCCACCATCATCCGAGCGGCACAGGAACAGGAACAGGAAGTGAGAAATTCAGACAAAGAAAACAAAGAGAAAAAACATTTAGAAGAGAAATGGAAGGAAAAGGTAAGTGAACCAATAATGCACTAGCTTAAAGGAACCAATTTAGAAAATAAAAAACTAACCTTTACAACCCCTTTAAGAAAGGACTTTAGCAGTTATACCAGTAAGGAAGAAAAGATTTTCGGGGGGGAAAAAATGTATAGGTTAAGTACTTGTGTGGAGTTTCTTTCCAGCATTTATTACGTCCATTAGAACAACTTAAGATATAGATTGAAAAGTGAAAGCCAGTAATACACAGTCCAGAGATGACTTTTTGCAGTTGAACTCATTTACACTGTGAAAGAGTCTGTTAGATAAGACACATAAGTCTGTGCAATATGTTTTCAGGCTTGCTGGATGTCAAGTACAAGGAAGGCACATTTGTGAGATCAAACATAAGAAAACGTGTTTGGAATCAGAGTTCTGAAAAAACGAATACTTCCCATTACAAACGATGCATGCCTTCAACAATGTCATTAAGTAACAGAAACATCCCGATCTATATTTATTCCACACTATTTCCCACTTGGTGTGAAAAGCCCAACTTGCTACATAACTGAGGAAAATAAAAAATAATTGTTGTTGAAAAAGTAGAAGTATAGGCAACCCTTTTTTTTAAAATTTTGGATAGAGCAAGTAATGCCGCGTACACACGATCGGTTCGTCTGATGAAAACGGTCTAATGGACCGTTTTCATCAGACAAACCGATCGTGTGTGGGCCCCATCTGTGTTTTATCCATCGGTGAAAAAATGTAGAACTTGTTTTAAAATTATCTGATGGTTAAAAAACCGATAGAAAAAAACGATCGTCTGTGGGCACGTCCATCAGTTAAAAATCCACGCATGCTCAGAATTAAGTCGACGCATGCTCGGAAGCATTGAACTTCATTTTTCTCAGCACGTCGTTGTGTTTTACGTCACCGCATTCTGAAACGATCGTTTTTTTTAACTGAAGGTGTGTAGGCAAGACTGATGAAAGTCAGCTTCATCGTATATCTGATGAAAAAATCCATCGGTTTAGATTCCATCAGATATCCCATCGTGTGTACAGGGCATTAGGCCTCTTTCAGACGGATGGCAGTTTTGCCGCAATTAAAAGCATGTACATTCTCAGTGAAATTCAAGGCTCTGGGCACTGCGATTAGCTGCATTTGTACATTGCGATTACATGTGGTAACATGCGGCCGCGTTTATTTTATTATGATGTGCTTCCTGTTCGTTTTTTTTTTTTTTCTCACGCTGCTATCCGCAGTTGACACAAGACTGCGATTACCTGCGATTACCTGCGGTTAAGTGCATATAGCTGTGCTAAATCGCACCTGGACACATTCAAATTTTTTTTCTATTCGCACCAAACCGCATGCAACGAAATCGCAGCTAAACGTTGTGTGTAAATGGGGCCATAGGAAAGCATTGTGTGCTTTTAGCTGTGGTAGAAAACTAGAAAATCTGCAAGCACCATTCTATCCGTCCGTGTGAAAGGGGCCTCAGGCCGCGTACACACGACCGGTTTTCTCGGCAGAATTCAGCAAGAAACTCGATGGGAGACGTATTCTGCCGAGAAAACCGGCCGTGTGTACACTTTTTGCCGAGAAACCCGTCGGGAAACTCGTCGAGCCAAAAAGAGAGCATGTTCTCTATTTCCTCGTTGGGCAATGGGAACATTTGGCTCGACGAGTTTTTTGACAGCCGAACAAGGAACTTGACGGGGAAAGTGATGTGTTTCGCCCGTCGAGTTTCTTGGTCGTGTGTACGTGGCCTTAGAGTTATAACCCCTGACAGATTTTTTTGTTGTGATTTCCCTTCACTTTCTGCTTTCAAGCAATGCATCCGGCTTCTTCCCAGCAGCAACATAAGGAAAGACGGGTGCACTGTGATGTAAGGGAGAGTGGGGGGGCTCAACTTCTGATGGTGGGGTGGCTCTTGAGATCTAATGTAAGGGGAGGGGATGCGCTGGACATCTAATCTTACAGATACAACTGGCCCTTTAGAGGGCAATCATAATGCGGATGCGGCCCGCGATTGAGTTTGACACCCCTGCTCTAGAGGGTGCACTACAGGTGCATGTACATCTGCCACAATATCTCATAGGTCTCAATCACACACCTATAATCTGTGATGGGCTGTGTGTTTTTATGGCTTGAGCCGCCAGGTGCTGTGTGCATGCAGCCCATTCTTGTCTATGGGGACTGGATACAGTGGCTGCATGGACACAGCAGCTCGACTCGAATTTGACAGCCATGGAGGTGTGGGTGAGCGCCCTCAAATGCAAAAAGTGTGCATTCTGGGTTGCACCCGCAAGGATGCCAGATTGAGTCAAGCGGCTGTGTCCATGCAGCAACTGTGTCTCCATAGACATGAATGGGCTGCCTGCACACAGCACCTGCATTACAAGTGCCATAGCCCACGTGAATAAGATCATACTTTAATAAGTACACCAACGCAATCCAAAGGTATCAAAATATTTGTTTAGAAGACCCTGAATTACAGTTTGTCTTTGCTTAGCATGAGCTGATGATGATTCAACAATATTTGAAATAACTTGAAATATATTTTGTAAAAATATAAATTACAATATTGGAAAACAGCAACATAAAACAACTAAATTATTATTGCAAAATTTACAGGGAACTGAAAATAATAAAAAGAAAGCTTTTCAGAATGTAAGTGTGCAGTTAGGAAGAATTCTATGTACTTGTTCTGATGATAAAAATTGACAAGTGTGCGTCCATCTTCACCGGGTTGATTAGTCACTCCGCGCCGGGTCATATATTCTTGTAATCTTGTTTCTAGCACAGCATGTCGGTGATTTAACTGTCACAAGAAAATATTCCCCTGGTTTTTGAACTGAACTTACAAAGTACAAAGAGTACATTACTAGACTATTGAAAAAAAAAAATTGGGGGTTTTTATACCACAGAAGTTGACTTAAAAGTTTAACTCCTTGTTAGGACTGACAGTGTTCAAATCTAGTATAAGTGATATATAAAGATTAAGAATGATCTGTTTTTTAGGAGGTACCTCATCCATCTTAAAGGGGAGAACCCCCCAAATTTTTTTTTTTAAAGGCAAGCAGCTGCAAATACTGCAGCTGCTGACTTTTAAAAAATGAACACTTCCCTGTCCAGTGCGCCCGCAAAGTCGGCAGACGAGGACGAGCAATCGCTCGGTCCTCGGATGCTGCCACCGCCATGCTCAGTGAGGGAATAATGAAGTGAAGCCTTGAGGCTTCACTGCCCGGTTCCCTGCTGCGCATGCGCGAATAGCATGGTGCACTGTCACTGGTCCCTGCTCTCTCCTGGGAACAGTGTGTTTCCCATAAGACAGCGGGGGGGGGGGGGGGGGGGGGGGGTTGGTGAGGCAAAGGGGCGTGACTCCTGCGGAAGTGGTGCAAATACTGGTTTTATACAGGTATATGCACCCCCTCCCCCCTGCAAGGTGCCAAATGTGACACCGGAGGCAGGGTGGGTTCCAAAAAGCGGAAGTTAAATTTTTGGATGGAACTCCGCTTTAACTGACATCTACAAAAAAAAAAACACTTTGTTTTGGACTTTACTGGTACCAGAGAAGGACGACCTTTAATGTATAATGTTTATTACAAAATGTCATACATTTTTTTAAAAACCATAGAAAGAATATTCTCATATGCAATGCAAGCCATAACAATATACTATAACAAATGATCTTTTCTATGTGATCCAAGAGGTTAAGGTGTTTCACAACTATCAGCTTCCCCAGGACCTTCTTTACTAGGCAGCAAAGAGAAATGGCCTACTCAAAAGAAAAATACAAATAATTAACATATCATATATAACATATGACATCCTAAACTTGCTATGTCAAACCTACGCATCACTTTAAGAGTATAGCTTAGTATGGTGGTAGAATGTGCAATGTAGATAGAACACTTGGTTTAAGGATGCAGCAGATTGAAGATGATAAATATATGGACACTATGACATGTAGACTTATACCTGTAAATAGCAGAAAGTAACCAATAAATTATCTCAAAGGATGGCCAATAGGAGAGAGTTTCAGTCTTTATGGTACGCTACTTACTTCCATGCAGGGTACCCAAAGAAGCCCCTCAATCTGATAGTGAAGATGTTATAGGTGTATAATACAGTCATTTATCCACAGCCGGACCAGCACTTAGTAATTAGTAGCAACCACAACCAACATTAGGTAATAACTTGCAACAATATTCCATAAAATAGGAGCCATCTGGCATATTAAGAGAAGGATCTAAGCCATAAGTCCGCATAAAGGAATTCAAGCGCAATTACCTGCAGACACAGCGTATGCCCAAATATTCCCCTAGGGAAAATACCCAGAAGAGGGACACTGGATCTTCCCACTAGTCAAATGTTGCAGGAACACAGATAGCAGGATATCTACAAAACAAATAAAGTACATCAGATATAATGATCCTCTCTCAAGAAAAGGATTTTCTGCTGTATACCAATATCACTGCTCTTACCTTAAACCAGGCATGTCCAAAGTCTGGCCCGAGAGCCAGTTGCGGCCCGCGGACCGGTTTTATACAGCCCCCAATTGCAATTTGCTTTTATCGCTTTTGTGGCCCCCCCAGGGTAAGAATGAGCTTGGTTTATAAAAAAAAATATATATATATTCTCTAATCCCCGAGCGATTCTCACTGATAAGCTGGGCGTGTTGCTGGGGCGTGTTCCATAGCCCGTTGGGATGCTGACAGCGTGCAGCGCCAATAACAGACACTATGTAATTTCCCAGTCCACAGCTGCAGAGTTCTCAGTGTCTCAGTGCCTGTGAATGGCGGCGGTGATTGGCAGTGGTGTGCACTCAAGGATTTCTCAGGGGATAATATAAGTTTACTACTGTAACGGATATAAACCGAATACCTGCTCGGAGCTTGGGCGCCACAGAAGAGATAAGGGAAAATAAGGGGAGAGGGGGGGGCAAGAGAGAATATAATATATATATAAAAAAAAGAAACTAGCTCATCCTTGCCCTGACTGGAGCTTGAGGGCCACAGAAGAGATAAAGGCCAGATTTCTCAAGGAATAAACAAGAGAAAATGAATCATGCCAGAGGAATTGGCTCTAGCTCTGGCATCCACTAAACCGAATAAGGCGCCGGGACCGGATGGCCTCTCCTTACAGTACTATAAGACACTCCTCCCGACTTTGAGCCCCCACATGGTGTCCTTTTACAACAAGTTGGGGTCCACGGCGGCCTTCCCAGGTGACATTCTGAGGGCACACATCACGGTCATCCCTAAAGACGACAAAGACCCCTCAATATGCAGCAGCTACAGGCCGATCTCCCTCCTAAACACAGATCTCAAGCTGTTTACCAAGATTTTGGCAACCCGACTAGCTAGTCATTTACAAGAGTTAGTCCACCTGGATCAGGTGGGCTTCATCCCCACTAGAGAAGCTAGAGATAGCACAATCAAGGTTCTAAACCTGATACATGTAGCTAACCAGTCTCACACTCCCTCAGTCTTTCTCAACACAGACGCTGAAAAGGCGTTTGACTGGGTTAACTGGGACCACATGTTCTCGGTCCTAAGACACGTGGGTCTTGGAGAAACCATGATCAGGTGGATAGTTCAAATATACTCGGCCCCTACTGCACAGGTTAAGGTGAATGGAATCCTGTCTGACCCCTTCCCAATCAAGAATGGCACTAGGCAGGGCTGCCCGCTGTCACCCCTCCTTTTCGCCTTATCACTAGAGCCATTTCTTTGTAAAGTCAGAAATAACCCGGATATCCAAGGCCTCAGGGTGGGGGACTCCCACTACAAAGTCTCTGCCTATGCGGATGACATGCTCTTCTCCCTCACAAACCCGGCAATCTCACTCCCCAATCTCATCCGCGAATTCGACTCATATGGGAACCTATCCAACCTTAAAATCAACTATAGTAAGTCGGAGGCCATGGGAGTGGGGTTGTCGCAGACTATCCGGCGATTGCTGAAGTCCAACTTTAATTTCAAATGGACGGAGACTGCCCTGAAATATCTGGGCACCTGGGTTCCGGCTGACCTCCAACATACCTTTACGCTAAATTTCCCCCCTTTATTGGCTAAGACCAGGTCCCTGCTCGAGTCCTGGCACAAAGGCCTCCACTCCTGGTTCGGCCGATGTAACCTCATTAAAATGTGCATCCTACCCAAATTTCTTTATTTAATGCAGGCACTCCCAATCCCCATCTCAGCTGGGTTCTTTAAACAAGTACACAGCCAGTTCACCAAATTTATTTGGGCTAACAAGAAACCAAGGTTGGCCCGTGCCCTCCTATCCCTGACGAAGAGTAGTGGCGGCCTGGCGGTCCCGGACGTAAAGAAATACTACCAGGCAATGCACTTTGGAAGGTTAATAGACTGGTGCCGTCACTTTGACCTGAAACTGTGGTCGCGCCTTGAACAGTCGCAAACACACATACCCTTGCAGGGAGCCGTGTGGTGTTACGAGCACCTCCCGACTGCCGTTAAAAGACACCCGTTGATAGGGACGACACTCCGAATGGGGGCACTGACGCTCTCCAAACACATTCCTGTGTAGCTGCTTCACTCCCGTTAAGGGTTCATTCTTTGTTACACTTATTTTTGTTTTTGGGTAGCGCACATATTTTTTCCCTACATTTATACGCCAGACTGGTTGTACAAGAATTTGACCCCATACATGGGTCCCTGTTGAACCAGTCGAATTTCGGTCCATGTATGACTGGTTTTAAAGATTACAGTCAAGAGCTGGCCCATAGATATTCAATGAGAGAGGGCAGCGCAGTACATTCAGTGAGCAGAGGGACTAAGAAGAAAATCGAGCCTGCATATGTAACAGTCAAATATGATTACCTCCATATCTCGGTTACAAACTGAAAATAGTTATTTTTTTATTCAGATTTTTATTTTACATTTTTTTTTTTACCATTTTACAGATGAAAATAAAAAAAACAAAATAACTACCTGCCTCCCATGGCGGATCAAAATAATCCAGCAACACACAAAAAAATTAAATAAAGGGGGGAACCCCCACAGGGGGGAAGAAGTGATAAGCAAATGGTCTCTATCAAAAATTAGGATACATACACTCTATCCACTTGGATCCTACTGCATCAAACTTCCACATTAGGGCCAGATTCACAAAGAGATACGACGGTGTATCTACAGATACACCATCGTATCTCTGACTTACACTGGTCCTATCTATGCGCCTGATTCATAGAATCAGATACGCATAGATAGGGCTTAGATCTGACAGGTGTAACTGTGTTACACTGTCGGATCTTTTTTTCGATTTAAAAATGGCGCCGGGGGCGTTCCCGCTGATTTACGATAAATAATATGTAAATCAGTGAGATACGCAAATTCACGAACGTACACGGACCCGACGCAGTCTTCTTACAACGTTTCCGTAGCGGCGTACCCGTCGTATACTTACCCCTGCTTTCATCAGGCGCAGCCAATGTTAAGTATAGCCAACGTTCCCGCATCGAATTAAAATTTTCTAACGTCGTTTGCGTAAGTCGTTCTAGAATACGGATGGACGTCGTTTACGTAAGCGTCGAAACCACTGACGTCCTAGCGACGTCAGTGGGAGCAATGCACGCCGGGAAATTCCCTGGACGGCGCATGCGCATTTAAATCGGCGCAGGAACGCGCCTGATTTAAATAGTACACTCCCCTAGCCGCGGAATTTGAATTCCGCCGGGGGATTTAGGATCCGCCGTCGCAAGTTTGGAGGTAAGTGGTTTGTGAATTAGCCACTTGCCTCCTAAACTTGCGGGAGCGGATCTTAATAATACTATTATTTACTATTATTTACTCTTTTTGTTTAGTTAACATCTCTTATGGAAGGATTGCCTCCCGGGCACTGTGAGTCCCCTTGGGGGTGTTCGGGAGTGTTCAATCCTCCCTTCTACGATTGAAATTAGATTTTTGTTTCAACATTAAGTATCACTTGGAATTCTCTACCTTATTTAAACAGTATTGTATATACTCAACTTCCTAACTAGCATTGTATATGTGCAATCGAAGATGTATGCTATTTCACCGCTTGTATACTGTAAAACATTGTTATTTTATTTGCTACTATTGTAAAATTTTGAATAATCCAATAAAAATATATTGAAATAAAAAAAATAGTGAGCCATAGATTCTGATCAGTTAAAGATAAATCCACATGACCAACTAAACAGGAAAGAGTGTCAACCAACAAGTTAACCCTAAAATGCCAGTTAAGAGTCCCTACTACCTCAGCCCAGTATCTTCTGAGCTTGGGATATGGAAGATGAATAAGGAACCCAGATCTGCATCCACATCTAGAACAGCAAGGGTCGTTTTTCAAGCCAATGTTAACTAAAAATTCAGGAGTTCTGTCTACCTGCGGAAGTCTATGAGAGGGAAATAAGGAAACACTCTGAAGGGATTGTAGAATATCTCCCAATTTATAATTAGTAACAGAACCTATATCTCTCTCCCATCGAGACCTACATAACAAAAGAGATGTCAAGAGGAATCAATCTGATAATCTATGGTAGGTGTCAAAAATCAATCCCTTAGTTGATGACGCATTAACTATAGTGATAATGAGAGACATGAAGGAAAAAGAAACCAATTCCCAATTAGGCTGAGCTTGAATAGCATGCCTATTGGAGATATTGATAAAAAACACTTAGGCCTCGGATTGATCCGCGGATCAGTTCCAGCAGATAGATCCGGTCGTCTGTACGTCCGAGCGGAGATTTCCCGGCGGATAAAAATCCAGCCGACGGATTCCCAGCGGATAAAAATTTTGTAGCATGCTACAAAATTTATCCGCTGGGATCCAGTCCAGCGGACTGATCGGGTCGTCTGTACAGACTTACCGGATCAGTCCGTCCGCTCCCATCCCTCACATGCGTCGTAATGATTCGACGCATGCGTGGAAGTGTTTACCTTCCAGCGTCGTGCACGTCGCCGCGTCATAGTCGCGGCGACACGTGACCGCGGATGTTTTCCGCGCGGATTTTGATCCGATGGTGTGTACAAGCCATCGGATCAAAATCCGGAGGATTCTCTATTTGGCCCGACGAGATCCTCGTCGGCTTCCTCGGCCAAAAGTGTACACACGACCGGGTTTCTCGGCAGAATACGGCTCTGATCGAGTTTCTGGCTGAATTCTGCCGAGAAACTCAGTCGTGTGTGCGGGGCCTCAGAGATGTTCTAGGGTATATATTTCTGCTTCCCCCCCCCCCATCTCTGGAACTCCCCAGGGCTTACAAAATTCAGGAAAAGGGGATTATCCCAAATGGTAGTAAATGTAAATCCCCAATATTTTTTTTTGTCGCATCCCATATTTTGCACATTAATAAAAGAGTAGGGAATGATACATGCAAAGCACTTCAAACTGGCATTTCCAAAGTATATAACAAAAACAAAACGATTAACCATTAATAAGATGATTGAAATAATTTAATTAGATTCAAGTATTCCTAAAATCAACTGTAAAAAGTCAAAATTTTTCCCCAAAAGCAGTTCATGTTGTCAGATTGGTTACCGGGCTGTTTGTACAATGACTCTGCGTGCTCAGTTATTTCCCAAGGTCTAGTTCATTCGAATAGATGTTCCTCTATGATGATTTCACAGACGTCAGTACACAGGAATACGAGTGATGAAATCTGTTCTTTTCCGGGAGTGATTGAGATGTGTTCCGCTGATTTTTCCCACTATTTTTAGTGATGGGCTGGATGACATTTTCTTTCTGCATCTGTACATGATATATTTATGACTTATCTGTGCTAATAAATACATTGGCCTGGATTCACATACCTTGGCGCATAGTTATGCCGGTGTAGCGTATCGAATATACGATACGCCGACGTAGCGCAGAGTGGCGAGCACAGTATTCACAAAGCACTTGCTCCCTAATCTACGCTGGGTTCCCTCGGTGTAACTCGTCGTAAGTGGCAGTGGGCGTGAGCCATGCTAATGAGGCGTGACCCCATGTAAATGATGGGCCGAGCGCCATCAAGATACGAATAACGAACAGCGCATGCACCGTCCCATGGACGCTTCCCAGTGCGCATGCTCAGAATCACGTCGAAACAACTGCCTAAGTTACGTCGAATCACTGCCTACGACTTGAACGTAACCTACCACTAGCCCTATTCACGTACTACGTAAACTACGTAAAAAACGACGGCTGTGTTCCCTGGTGCAGCCATTTGCATTGATGCTGCTGACTTACACCTGCTTTATGAGTCTTAACTTTACGCCGGACGTACGACTTACGTAAACCGCGTATATTAATGCGCCGGGCGCAAGAACGTTTGTGAATCGGTGTATCTCACTCATTTGCATATTGGAATCGTAAATCAATCGGAGCGCCCCTTGCGGCCAGCGTAAATATGTGCCCACAATACGACGGTGTAGGAACCTTACATCGGTCGGATGAAGCCTATTTTCAGGCGTATCTTGCTTTCAGAGTCAGGCGCATAGATACGACGGCACATACAGTACAGACCAAAAGTTTGGACACACCTTCTCATTCAAAGAGTTTTCTTTATTTTCATGACTATGAAAATTGTAGATTCAGGGCAGCCAACAGGAACTATGGGGCCCCTTACACAGCTTCAGGCATGGGCCCCCTGGAGCAGAGAACTGGGGGGGGGGGGGGTGCTGCCACCTGAAATTGAGAAGCGTGGGGGGCCCTTTACAAAAAAAAGAAGAAATGAAGAAAAATATACATACATGCCCTGGGGACCTTTGGGCTCTTTAATAAAAAATAAATAAATATATATATATATAAATTATTTTATTTTTTTTATAAAAAGAAATTACAAAAAAGGGGGGTTGCCATCCGGGACCTCTGGGCCCTTTAATAAAAAAAATATATATATATATTAAAAAAAATAAAATAAACATAAAAAAAAAAAAAAAGGGGGGGGGGGTTGCCATCCAGGGTCCTGGGGACCTCTGGGCCCTTTAATAATAAAACAAATAAAATAAGTATATATAAACAAAAATAAAAAAAATAAACATTTATAAAAAAAAAAGGGGGTTTTCCACATGGGGCCCTGGGGACCTCTGAGCCCTTTAATATATATATATATATATATATATATATATATATATATATATATATATATATATATATAAAAGAAATAAAATATAAAAAAAGATATTTTTTTATAAAAAAAGGGGGGTTGCCATCCGGGCCCTGGGGACCTCTGGGCCTAATAATAATAATAATAATAATAATAATAAATATACAATATATATATATATATATATATATATATATATATATATATATATATATATATATATATTAAAAAATATTTATTTTTTTTATAAAAAAAGGGGGGTTGTCATCCGGGGCCCTGGGATCTCCGGGCCCCCCGTACCCCTAAAAAAATGGCCCTTTAATAAAAAATAAAATATAAATATATTAGAATAATTTTTTTTATATAAAAAATAAATAAAAAAAAGGGGGGGTTGCCATCCGGGGCCCTGGGGGCCTTCGGGCCCCTGGGGACCTCCGGACCTCTAAAAAAAATTAAAAAAATTGTCCCTTTAATAAAAAAATATTAAAAAAAATATATTTTTTTTATAAAAAAATAATAAAAAAAAAGGGAGTTGCCATATAGTGCCCTGTGGGTCACCGGGCCCCTTACAGGTGTACTGCCTGTAACCCCCTTATGGCAGCCCTGTGTAGATGCATACTGAAGGCATCTAAACTATGAATTAACACAAGTGGAATTATACTTAACAAAAAAGTGTGAAACAACTGAAAATATATTTCATATTCTAGGTTCTTCAAAGTAGCCACCTTTTGCAGCAGACACATCTCTAGAACTGGTAAGAGGAGACTGTGTGAATCAGGCCTTCATGGTAGAATATCTGCTAGGAAACCACTGCTAAAGAAAGGCAACAAGCAGAAGAGACTTGTTTGGGCTAAAGAACACAAGGAATGGACATTAGACCAGTGGAAATCTGTGCTTTGGTCTGATGAGTCCAAACTTGAGATCTTTGGTTCCAACCCCTGTGTCTTTGTGCGACGCAGAAAAGGTGAATGGATGGACTCTACATGCCTGGTTCCCACCGTGAAGCATGGAGGAGGAGGTGTGATGGTGTGGGGGTGCTTTGCTGGTGACACTGTTGGGGATTTAATCAAAATTGAAGGCATACTGGACCAGCATGGCTAACACAGCATCTTGCAGCGGCATTCTATTCCATCTGGTTTGCGTTTAGTTGGACCATCATTTATTTTTCAACAGGACAATTACCCCAAACACACCTCCAGGCTGTGTAAGGGCTTTTTGACCAAGAAGGAGAGTGATGGGGTGCTGCGCCAGGTGACTACCTCTGGAAGCTCATCAAGAGAATGCCAAGAGTGTACCAAGCAGTAATCAAAGCAAAAGGTGGCTACTTTGAAGAACCTAGAATATGAAATATATTTTCAGTTGTTTCACACTTTTTTGTTATGTATAATTCCACATGTGTTAATTCATAGTTTTGATGCCTTCAGTGCGAATCTACAATTTTCATAGTCATGAAAATAAAGAAAACTCTTTGAATGAGAAGGTGTGTCCAAACTTTTGGTCTGTACTGTATATGCACTTACACGGCGTATCTCGAGATACGTCGGCGTAAGTGCTACGTGAATCCGGACCATTGTCATTTTCCAATGTATCACCCTCCTATCGTAGGATTTAGTTTTGGCTCCTTCTGTAGTCAAGGGAGCAGTGATTGTTCTGATCTGTTCAGGGTTTCACGGGCTGGGAGTTTGATTGCTTCCCCCTGCCTCTGAAAAAAGCTTCCAGAACACAGGGAGGGAGATTCAAATGACCAGCCTGAATATTTATTATGGCCTGGTCAATCCCCGGAGAGGAGTGTACAGAAGGTGCTTTGGGAGGTGATGCATGGTCTGAAGACCTGGATAGATTTTAATATTTTCCCAGGAGGGTTTTAAGGCTTGGGGGGGGGGCTGCTTCTTCTGCTCCTGCGTAGCTGTTCTTGGGGCCTCAGCAGTGTCAGATTTGAGAGCCTGAAGTGATCTTCCATGGGAGCTGTCTGTGGGACTTGACCATTGAGTTTAGGGAAGAATTTTTACCCTTATTGGACCATGTCCAGATAAAGCTGGGAGGTGTGCAGTAGTCCTGTGGACTTGTGAGTAATGACCCTGAGTTGATTCCTGGGGTGACTCTATGCTTTTGGGATATACATGCCAGAGGCAACTATGGACTGGGACAGCTCTCATAGGGTCTCAGAGTTCTGCCCATTCCCCTGTCCTCAGCAGTGTCCTGGAGTGTGAGCTTAGAGAAAAGTGTACTCCTCTTCACTGTGCAGCATTACCAAAGACACATTGGTAGGTTAATTGACTCCTGTCTTAATTGACCCTAGTGTGTGTATGTATGAGTGTGAGTTAGGGACCTTAGATTGTAAGCTCCTTGAGGGCAGGGACTGATGTGAATGTACAATTTATATGTAAAGTGCTGCGTAAATTGACAGCGCTATTATAGTACCTGTAATAAATAAATACATTAGGTTTAGGCAGTTTTAAAAGGACCTACTGCCAGAAAAAGTGTCATTACAGGTTTATTGAATTCCCCAGTTGGTGTTTTGTATATGTGCTTTAAGATCCTTAAAGTGGTTGTAAAGGCAGAAGTTTTTTTTATCTTAATGTATTTTATGAATTAGGATAAAAAGCCTTCTGTGTGCTGCAGCCCCCCTTAGCCCCATGTATACTTACCCGAGGTCCATCTAGATCCAGAGTTGTCTTGGCTTCCTGGGACTCCCCTCCTAATTGGCTGAGACAGCAGCGCGGCGCCATTGTCTTCCGCTGTCGTCAAACAAAGTCAGTCAGCCAATGAGGAGATAAATGGGGCAGGCCGGGAAGTGTCTGAATAGACACAAGGACCTGCGGCTCTGCTTGGGTGTCCCCATAGCAAGCTGCTTGCTGTGGGGGCACTCAACAGGAGGGAGGGACCAGGAGCACAGAAGAGGGACCTAAGAGGAGGATCTGGGCTGTTCTGTGCCAAACCACTGCACAGAGCAGGTAAGTAAAACATGTCTGTTATTTTTAACTAAAAAAAAAACAAGACTTTAGTATCACTTTAAAGCTTGCCATACACACACACACACAGATATCTTTAGTTCAGCCTGACGCTTTCCTGAGAGCTATTGTATTCTGACAGCCATCACCCATAGTTGTCAGATTACCTGAAGAATGCCTACATCTGATTCAATGCCATAGTCGTGCGCACAGGGTGTGCCAGGTGTGCCTGGGCACACCCTAATCACCCTGTGCTGGGCAGATTCCACCTGCTGCTTGGTTGCGAGAAAGAGACAGGGGAATCTCTGCCCTTTGGGGTGCACACTCTAATGCAATAGGCTGCGCACACTTATGTTCAATGCACTTACTGTTTGGCAGACAATGTTACACCCAGCTTGTTCAACAAAACTCGACTGAACAACAGACTTTTGTTGGGCCAATTGGCACTTACAACTCAAATTTTTTGCCAATTCATGCCGAATCAGTCACAATTTGAACTGCGTTTTCCACCTTTTAGGCCTTATGCACACAGGTGTACTAAAATACCCTTATGTTTGCTGGATCTTTCTGCTAGGAGTTAGCAGAAAAATCCAGCTTTGGAAATTTCTTGTTTTGGCATGTAATAATGTGCGTTTATTCCTGCCTATAGGCGTATGATGTTTAGAAGAACATGGGGCAGATCCACAAAAATCTGCCCCGGCGCATCGTATCTTAGATACGCTACGCCGCCGTACCTTACCTGGCTTTGGTTTGAATCCATAAAGATTCCGCTCCGTAAGTTATTGGGCGGGTAGGGGGCGTGTTTCATTTAAATGAAGCGCGTCCCCGCGCCGAACGAACTGCGCATTCGCCTTCCCTAAATTTCCCGCCGTGCATTGCGCGAAATGACGTTGCAAGGACGTCATTGGTTTTGACCTGGACGTAAATTACGTCCATCCCGATTCACAAACGACTTACGCAAAAAAATAACTTTTTAAATTATACGCGGGAACGATGGCCATACTTAACATTGAGTACGCCACGAAATAGCAGCTTTAACTATATGCCGAAAAAAGCCGGCGAGAGACGACGTAAAGGAATGCGCCGGCCGCTCGTATGTTCGTGGATCGTCGGAAATAGCTAATTTGCATACTCGACGCGCAAAACGAAGGGAACGCCACCCAGCGGACGCCGAAGAATTGCATCTTAGATCCGAAGGCATACGAAGACGTACGCCTGTCGGATCTAACCCAGATGCTGTCGTATCTTGTTTTGAGGATTCAAAACAACGATACGACGCGGGAAATGTGAAAGTACGCCGGCGTACTCTCTCTGTGGATCTGCCCCCATGTGTGTAAACTCAGTCTATTGGCTGGAATATTAATTTATTCTAGCTACTAGAATGCATTTACGCAAATCTATTTGATTGCATTTATGAAGAGCTCTTCTATGCGTAAAAAGCACAAATACGCATTGGGTATGCAATTCTTTTTTTTTGGGGGGGGGGGGGGTTTACGCCCCTGAATGCGTAAATACATGTTTAAATGGCTGCATGTGCATGGGCCCCTTAGCAAATATGCACCTGCCTTCAGAGGCATTAAAAAATCATCTCTGAAACTGTGCATAAGGCCTTACCTTTTTGGGTGGATGATGCTGTTAGCCATATTGATAAGCTATCATACAAAGCCCAGCCTAGCTCCTGAAAGTTTTGGAATGGCACTGCAGCTTCAGTCCAGGGGTCACAAGTCGTAATGATGATTAATGTGATGACCTCAGCCGGTTCACAGAATACAGTTATGTGGGAAAAACTGAATTTCCATGCCCTGACAGGATGTTTTGAAAAATAAACCCCCTAATCTCGAGGGACCGCTGTCTGAACAGTGCACTGCACATAGCTCTTTTATGTAGGGAATGGTTTAACAATGTACTAAGCACAGCAACCCTTCACACAGTGAAATCTGAGTTCATTTTAGTTTACAAATGTCCTCACTGTCAGCTCTTTGATCCGGCTACGCTATCTTCCTCCATTCGCCTGTGAAGACTAGGACACATTTGCATAACGCCATGACGCCAGATACTCCACTTTACATCTTCCCATGTAAAAATCAGAATTTTCTCTTTTCGGTCATAAAATTGCTTAAAACGCCCAGAATATTATATATTTTCTGAAAGCAGAGGTTCTGCAGAATTAAAACATAGTAGTTACAATTTTTTCCTTGTTTATCAAACCTATGTTTTCAGGATAAAATTTAATCGAATTAATTTTAGTACTCACAAATGCCGCGTACACACGATCAGAAATTCCGACAAGAAAACCGTGTATTTTTTCTGATGGAATGTTGGCTCAAGCTTGTGTTGCATACACAAGGTCACACAAATCTTGTCGTAAATTCTGATCGTCAAGAGCGCGGTGACATACAAGTACAACGAGCCGAGATCAATGAAGTTCAATAGGCAGTTTGACTCTTCTGCTTGATTCTGAGCTAATTGCATACAGACGAGCGGATTTTCCAATAGGAACTTTTTCCGTTTGATAAATTGAGAACCTGCTCTCAATCTTTTGTTGTCGGAAATTCCGACAGCAAAAGTCTGATGGAGCATACACACGGTCGGAATTTCCGACCAAAAGCTCACACCGGACTTTTCTTGTCGGAATTTCCGATCACGTGTACGTGGCATAAGACAATAAAATACATAATTTTTTATCAAATATAACAGACGAGGTTGCGTTGAGTAAATAAAGACCAAACATGTCAGGTTTTAAAATTGAGTGTATGTTCCGAAAAACATTGGTACCCAAAATCTCCATACGTGATGCTTTTATATGCTTTGGCCGCCGAGGAGGAGGGAGGAAACGGAAACCGTCACTGCCGTCGCTGTGATAACCCATGGAGAGCAGGAGAATGAAAGGCTGCCGCTGCAGAGCAGGGGGAGCCGCCAGTGATGGGGTAAGTGCTACCGACTGACCGACCCGGGGGATTGGCATACTGTTTGCTCCCCCCCAAAAAAATTATTCCCCCGGCCACCACTGCTTTACTACTTATCAGTTTAGAGGTAGCCACAAGTTATGGCGCTAGAATTATTGCACTCGCTGCGATGTTCGCGGCGATACCTCAGTTGTGTGGTGCATAGACATGTGCAGAACAAAAAAAGAAATTTGTTTCGATACATTATTTTCATGAATTTGTTTAGTTAAATTTGTTTAATTTGTCGTTTCCTTTATTTGAATTCAAATCCATTAAAAAAATTAAAATTCCATTTAAATTTATTTTATTTGAAACTCACATTTTGGAAGATGGTTTTATTCTTTCTGTTCTGTTGTTTTTTCTATTCTATTCTTTAATTTTGATTCTATTATTTTCTATTATATTGTATTGTTTTTTATTCAAATTCAAATTAATTCAATTTGAAATTCGAATTTTGGAAAACGGTAATTTTCTATTCTATTCATTTTATTTTACATAATCTCTATTTTCAAACTTATACAACCAAGATCAGGGTGATCATGATCAACAACTATTTGCATCAAAGCCAGGCGTATGGTTAAAAAAATATATCGTAAATCACCTTGATGTTGCATTGAGTATGAAAGAACAGCAAAAAAATCGAAACAAACAACATAACATGAAAAGATGTAAAAGAGCGGTATAAACTTTGTCGCCTAACCTGGCCTGGGATAGGGGCCAGGAATTGGCGACATTGCAAGTAACAGTGTTGGTCAAGGGCCAACCCAGCAGAATAAGAAGTCCGCCTTGACCATGGTAATAGTCATAAAGACAGTCAACGTACCCCAGAATGAGAGCAACCCACGGGAGGTTTACCCTGGTGTCCATAGTACGGTCCATCGGGTGCCAAGTGTCACCAAAACACTATCATTGAATTGTCTTCATCTATTGAGCATTATTCCCTAGCACCTATTATCTCACGAGTGTAACATAGGTAATAGACAAACCAAAAAAAGAAAAACAGGGAGTAGGGTAGGATTTAACGCCTACTTATACCTGGTTAAATGAAGGTGATATAAGTTCGCGCCACAGGGCAAGATTTGATTATTACCACTAGGGTAACATAAACCTAAATAATGTGAATAAATAAAATAAATATAAATCACAACTTGGAAGCAGCCTCCCTGAAAACAGTATCTGAACCGTGATAAAGTGAAAAGGGTGGGATAGGGGGCGCTACATACAATATATATATATTAAATCTTAATAAAAATTTGAAAAATTATACAAAATAACATGTGCATTCATGTGCATAAAGTCCATCAATAACCAATGACAGTTAAGCAAGATGAATAGTGATAAAGTCCAAAAACAGGTGCATCCTATGGCCACCAGGAGGCACCCAAGATGTATACAATATTTGTTGATTTGCTGAATAATTCAATCCGTGCTCACAAAGCCTTCACCATGAAGTAAAACACCCAACGTGCTAAAATAAAAGATGGCTCCTTACCAACTCCAATTGACTCTTTAACTAAAAAGAAGTCAAAAACGCTTTTGGGGAACCCTGTCCCATGTGATAAACTCGAATCTTGCAGTCAGTTTGATGATGCATAAACCAGAGAGAAAGGCCACAATAGTGTGATACCATTTATTAAGAACTTGAATACATAAAAACTTGTGCCAAATGGCTGCTCACCGGATCAGGTGCCACAATCCCGGCACTGAGGCTGTAGGCATATCTCGAAAATCAGGTAGATTAGAGAGGGTCTCCATTTGTAGTAAGCTGTAGACAGCGTTGCATGCGAAGCGGCGTGCGTGTCAGCGCCAACAACCAGCAGACCCGGAAGTGCGTCGTACGTGAATGGTGTACGCCTCAACGTACGTTTCATAAGATTTACGCCATCAGGACGCACAATTTTAATAAGATTTAATATATATATATATATTGTATGTAGCGCCCCCTATCCCACCCTTTTCACTATACCTGGTTAAAAGCTTGATGCCACTCACGCTGGCATGCACCGTAATGCAGACAATTTTCTTATGCAATACCTTACATGAATAAATGTATGAACAGATCTCTACTCAGAGATCAGGTGGGTAATCTAAGCTAGGGTCTGCTAGCTTCAGGAGGGCAACATGAAGGCTGGAATGGAAACAAAGTCGGAATCCTTGGTATGCTCCCTCCCAGGCCGCCCGAGTCGTACAAAAATCGATCTGACATACCCCTGCAGGTCGCTATCCACTCCTCTGCCTCCATGATCTCATTTACCTTCTTAATCCATTCATCTCGACAGGAACCTGTATCCACTCCAATATATAGGTATTACTTGTTTGGCAGCATTAAAAGATGCAGTAAGGCACATCATTTATATTGGCTAAGCAGGATATAGGGCACATGGAGGAAGTGAAGTGGAGATAGTTTGCTGATCTAAGTTTTAACATCCACCCAGAAAGCTTGAATTGCAGGGCACTCTCACCTAATGTGCAAAAGCGTGCCCTGCTGGCCCAACCCGCCAACAAAGGTCGGAAACAGAGGAGTAGATGCATACCAAAGCAGTTGGGACACAATACCAATGGGTCAAAATTTTGTAAATTATTCTCTTGGGTCTTATGCTGCGTACACACGATCTGTCGTCTGATGAAAACGGTCCGATGAACCGTTTTCATCGGACGAAACCGATCGTGTGTGGGCCCCCATCGTTTTTTTCCCATCGGTGAAAAAAAATAAACCTGTTTAAAAATTTTCTGATGGTTAAAAAACTGATAGAAAAAAAAAATGATCGTCTGTGGGAAATTCATCGGTCAAAATCCACGCATGCTCAGAATACAAACAGTCAAAATACAATTTTCTGCAATTTTGGAAGAAAAAGGTTAGTCAATGTATATAGAATCAGTATCTCATCACTGTTTTAAAAGGGGAAGATGTCCAAAGTATTAAAAGTATGATCTCTTAGTTCCAGCAACAAAGTCCAGCAATATGGAGAGAGGTCAACTTTCAGCAAGCTTCTCAATCATCCAGGCCGTGTATAAGCAAGTGGGTGGGTGATTCTGTCTAGAATAATGTGTGTCTGTCTTTTTATAGGGTGGAGTACTATTGTTGAATTAGGACCTCCCCTCCTTTGGGTGAAAACTGTCCATTTGTCATCCGCCCACTAGTGGTCATTGTAGCTGTATAATTGGAATAATTTCATCTGGTATTATTATGACTGTATTTTAATATGTTTCATCTGGTGATCTGGTGATTGCCCGCCTTTATAACTGTTTTAAACTGGTTCCCGATTGGCTTCATGCAGATTTAACTGTGGCAGAATAACTCTTTTCCCGGGCGAAATCCCATACATATACGACTTTGTCCAAGAGAGCCACCAGAGGGCAGTCGAGCGCCTCCGGAGGCACGAGCGGAGAACCCAATGCGCATGGCCCACAGGCACGATCGCATGTGCAAGCGGCAGCACAGGGGTTTGTGTTTGTAAACACACAAACCCATATGCTGTCAGAGGAGAGAAGACAGATCGTATGTCTCTACAAATCATTTTTCCTCAGTTTAGCTGATATGTATTCTTCTACATATTTTTGGTAAACAAATCACAATAAGCGTATATTTATTGGTTTGCGCAAAAGGTTATATCGTCTACAAACTATGGGAAAGATTTATGGCATTTATATGGCGCTTATTTAACAACATTTTTACTAGTAATGGCGGTGATCTGCCGGTATTTTAGCGGTGTTGCAGCATTGCGGCGGACAGGTCGGACACTTTTGACACATTTTTGGGACCCACTGACATCTACAGAGCGATCAGCGCTATAAAAATGCGCCGATTACTATGTAAATGTCACTGGCAGGGAAAGGGTTAACACTAAGTTAACACTAGGGCGCGATCAAGGGGTTAACTGTGTTCCCTATTGTGTGTTCTAACTGTGGGGGGTGGAACTAACTGGAGGAGGAGACATATCTCTGTTCGTAATTACTATGAACAGCAGATCTGACTCCGCTCCTGTCAGAGCTAGGATTTGTGTGTTTATACACTTTAAAAAAATTCTGGCTCTCGTTAAAGTTCCCAGACTTCCTGTTTTTTTGCTTTACCAGTCCTGAAAAGACATGTCCCATCATGCTTTGATCCTTAGTAGTTTAGGGAAGGTTCAGGCTCTGGGAGAGTGTGATCTGAGATAGGACTTGAGAGATTTTGACTCTTCCTGAAGGTGTGCCTGGCATGATTGAATGCTAATTAGGATGTATTCCATCCCACCCACCATGAGAGCCTGTGAAGGAAGTTACAGAGGGGGTGTGCTTTAGGCTAGAGATGCAGCAAGAAGTGGCTGGAAGTCACTCAGTCTGCATCCAGACTATACAGACTGCCACATGGTACAAAGCCACCACTAAACCCAGATATCAGGAGATCTACAGACAACAGAGCAACGTGGTACAGAGCTTTGATCTATGCTGGGACTGATCATTCCGTTCAGTTCTAGTGAAAAGAAAGTTGGAGTTAAGCTTTAACCTCCCTGGCATTATTCCTGAGTTGGGATCGGGGTGAATTTTACATACCAAAAGCGGTAACCCCGAGCCAGACTCGGGATCGCATTGCAGGATACAGGGGAAGTTACTTACCTTGTCCCTGGATCCTGTGATGTCTCCCCGCTGTGTGTGCGAACTGTTATCTCGCTTGATTCACACACTGGTGACTGCCGAGTGCCGAGCTCCATTCCCGAGCGGTGCTCGACGAGTTCCTCGTCGGGCTGTTTTCCCAACGAGAAACTCGGTCGTGTGTATGCTAAGAAACCCGCGCTTGCTCAGAATAAAGTATGAGACGGGAGAAAAAGTAGCATTTGTAATGGAGATAACACATTTTTCAAGCTGTAACAGACTGAAAAGTGCAAATTGTCTCTTAACAAACTTTTACTTAACACACAAACACATGAGATTAGCAAAAGCAGCCCCAAGAGTTTAGCCAGTGGAATCGAACTTCCCCTGCCGTTGTATGTGTTGTATGTCACCGCGTTTGAGAGCGAGGAGATTTTGTCTTGACAGTGTGTACGCAAAGCAAGCTTCCTCGACAGTTCCTCGACAAGCCTAACAAGGAACTCGATGTGTTTCGCCCGTCGAGTTTCTCGGTCATGTGTTCGGGGCCTCAGAGGTTCATGGCTTGGTTTGTGCTCTGATATGCACTGTTAACTGTGGGACCTTATATAGACAGGTAATTGCCTTTCAAAATCATATCCAATCAACTGAATTTACCACAGGTGGACTCCAATCAAGTTGTAGAAACATCTCAAGGATGATTCGTGGAAAAAGGATGCACCTGAGCTCAATTTTGAGTGTCAAGGCTGTGAATGTGATTATTTTTTTTTTTTGCAAAGATTTCAACCAAATTTTTTTCACGTTGTCATTATGGGGTAATTTTTAGTAGAGTTTTGAGGAAAATAATAAATTGAATCCATTTTGGAATAAGGCTGTAACATAACAAAATGTGGAAAGTGGAGTGTTGTGAATACTTTCCGAATGCTCTGTAAACATACTGGAGCCAATTTAGACAAGAGCCAACTAACCTACTGACATGTCTTAGGAGTATGGGAGAAATTTGGATTACCCAGAGTAAACCCACTCAAGCAAAGGGAGAACATTTAAACTCCATGCTTAATTATGGAAACAACTATGTTGCAACCAGAGTCCACATTGTCCTCCGAGTGGGCACTGCCATCTTGCTGTCACATAGCATAGAGACGATGACTCCAGTGAATAGTTCCAAGTACACTAGCTGAATCTAAAATTATTTATTGACTTTGGAAGAAATACATAACTATACTGAAGGGTCTTTTGTATATGACATATTAAAGAAATACTGGATTTCGAGGCTTTAATACAGGTTTTATAATTGTCCTAGTATAAAAAAAATCCAAGACTGGAATTACAATATTCATCATGGCAGGTTTAGAGGTGATGACACTGTCATTGTCACACAGAATTATCCAGTGATGACCTGACCCAATATGACATCTAAACTGTGTATGCGTGGCAGCTACTGCTAATCACTCCTGGCTGCTAGAAATGCCATGGGATTTTATGTTCTTTAAAGTGGTTGTAAACCCATATAATAAAAAAACCTGCAAGACAAAGGCATAATGAGCCAGTATGCATAGCTCATTATGAATTACTTACCTTAGATCGAACCCCCCGCAGCGGTCCTCGCCCCCCCTCCGGCGGCGATATCTCTCCCGTGGTTACTTCCGGGTATCGCGGCTCCGGCACTGTGATTGGCTGGAGCCGCGATGACGTCACACGGACTAAAGCAACGGCACACAGGTGCCTTTGCTTCAGTTTGCCCCAGTGCGCATGTGCCGATGACATCGGCACATGCAGGGGGCAGGGGATATCTCTTAAACCATACAGCCTTAATATAAGCTTACCTGTAGCATAAAATGGTTGTAAAGGGTTTACAACCACTTTCAGACCCCTTTCACACTGGGATGGTTTTAAGGCGCTTTATCGCTGGAAATAGCCTCTGCTAAGCACCTAAAAACTGCCTCTCATTCATTCCAGTGTGACTTTTCACACTTCGGCGGTGTGCTTGCGGGACAGGAAAAAAAATCCTGCAAGCAACATCTTTGGGGCAGGTTGGGAGTGCTGTATACAGTGATCCCAAAAATGCTCCTGTCTATTGAATTTTAAAAGCGATTTGAAAACGTCGGTCGCAAAAACGGGAGTCTTTAAACCCTTTTTTGGTTTTGTTAAAATCGCCTCGCTAGTGCCCAAAAATCGGTGCAAAAGCACCGCTTAAAACATCGCTAAAGCGAAGCTAAAATAAGCTTTAGGTGTGAAAGAGGTCCTAAAAGGAGCGTTTGTACCTAGGTTGTTTAGCATCCGATTGCTTAGTGGGATGTACGGGGGATGTTTCCAGGTACATCAAAATAAACATTATCCAATATCTTACAGTAAATTTTTCTTTAGAAAGCAGTAGAAAAACATGTCCATTGCCAGTATGCTGTAGAGAAGGACCCTTTTTCTATGTGTGGAAGTAGTGGTCTTTCTGCAGAGGTCCAGCTCTATTGGCTCTGCAATTAGAAAACCTTGTGTTCATCACTAATTGCTTCTACTCAACAGGGGATGTGTCAGACCTCTGCAGACTAAAGGGTCCTTCCTGTTGATTACAGAGCTCAATAATGCAAGTAAAATTTACACGCACAGGCAAAATGTGCTAGAGGAAATACTCATGTGCCTCCCTTTACCTCCCTGCTTTCTGGGTTCAGAAGGCTCTGCTGAAGGTTATCACGTATCTTTGAGAGACCGGAGTGTTGTGGGGGCTTCGCTTGCACATTCTGACCAACACTTCTGAAGGTGGAGACAGCGAGTGTGAAGGCACTGAGTGGCACAAGTGCCATGGTAGCCGACTAATGGTATCTAAGCTGCAGGTGGATGGAACCGGAAACCGGTGCGCAGGCCATGATCAGTAACAGCCCGGCAGCATGGAACTGAATCAGCAGACAACGCAAGTCCAGTAAGCAGGCAGGCTATGGTCGGTAACAGCCAGGCAGAAGCTGTTTAGAAACAGCAGGCAGAGACAAGTCTAGTAAACTGGCCCGAGGTCAGAGTAACCAGATGAGCAAGGTTGAGGGAGAGCAGAGGTTAAGTCCAGGGAGAAGCCGCGTCATACACGGGAAGGCTTCTGCAACGGATCAGGTCAAAAGACACATGGAACAAGCTGAAGACTATTCAGAAACTTCTTCCAGAGACGTATACATTTAAACAGGCTGCCGAGCAGCAAGTGGGCACCCCAATTGCTACGTGCACATGCGCACACATTGGCGTCCTTTTTTTTCCCACAAATAGAGCTTTCTTTTGGTGGTATTTGATCACCTCTGCAGTTTTTATTTTTTGCGCTATAAACAAAAATAGAGCGACAATTCTGAAATAAATGCAATGGGCCAAATCCTCAAAGATCCTGCCTAACTTATCTTTTCCCATTTAAGTTACACTGCCTTAAAATTTCTACCTAAGTGCCTGATCCACAAAGCACTTACCTAGAAATTTCAGGCCGTGTAACTTAAATTCTCCCGGCGCAAGGCGGTCCTCTTCTCCAGGGGGCGATTACAATTTAAATGAGGCGCGCTCCCGCGCCGGACGTACTGCGCATGCCCGTTACGTCATTTTTCCCGACGTGCATCGCGTGTTTTTACGATACGCCGAGTTTTGAGGATCGCGCCGGGTTAAAAAATTGCGACGGGTTAAAAAAAAGATACGGCGGGAAAAAAAAATCAAATTTTAAAAAAAATCGCGAAAAAAAGGTCTGTTTTTACAAGGTGTAAACAGTTTACACCTTGTAAAAGCAGCCCTAATTTTACGTATGCAAACGTAAACTTACGCAGAAAAAACAAAGCTGAAAAGCTTTGTGGATCTCCGTAAGTCCTCATTTGCATACGCAAAGCGCATTTCAACGCGAAATGCCCCCAGCGGCGAATGCGGTACTGCATCCTAAGATCTGACAGTGTAAGTCTCTTACAGATGTCAGATCTTCTGCCTATCTTTGGAAAACTGCTTCTGAGGATCAGTTCCAAAGATAGGCACAGGGATACGCAGGCTGAACAGCAGTTCCGCCTGCGTATCCCTTTTGAGGATTTGGCCCAATATTTTTAACTTTTTGCTATAATAAATATCCCCCATAAATATATATAAAAAAAATGTTTTTTTCCTCCGTTTAGGCTGATACGTATTCTTCTACATATTTTTGGTAAAAAAAAAATCGCAATAAGCGTTTATCGGTTGGTTTGCACAAAATTTATAGCGTTTACAAAATAGGGGATAGTTTTATTGCATTTTTATTATTTTTTTTTTTTTACTACTAATGGCGGCGATCAGCGATTTTTTTCATGACTGCGACATTATGGCGGACACTTCGGCCAATTTTGACACATTTTTGGGACTATTGTCATTTTCACAGCAAAAAATGCATTTTAAATGCATTGTTTATTGTGGAAATGACAGTTGCAGTTTGGGAGTTAACCACAGGGGGCACTGAAGGGGTTATGTTTCACCTAGTGCGTGTTTACAACTGTAGGGGGGTGTGGCTGTAGGAGTGACGTCATCGATTGTGTCTCCCTATAAAGGGGATGACCAGATCGATGCAGCCGCCACAGTGAAGCACGGGGAAGCCGTGTTTACACGCGGCTCTCCCCGTTCTTTAGCTCCGGGGACCGATCGCGGGACCCCAGCGGTGATTGGGTCCCAGTCCCGGAGCTTCGAACCGGTTCGTGGGAGCGCGCCGCGGGCGTGCGCCCGCGACCCACGGCTGGGTAGATGTACAGGACGTACCGGTACATACATCTGCCCAGCTGTGCCATTCTGCTGACATATATTTTGCGGAGGCGGTCCTTAAGTTGAAAAAACATTAAGGTGAAAAAACATCCGACGTTACCGCCCCCCCGAACCCCCGTTTTACTTACCTGACCCCTCAAAAGTCCAGCACGTGTCCATGTGATCGTCTTCGGTTCCCGGCCTGGCCGTTGATTGGCTAGGCTGGATGGATTGATAGCAGCGCGGCCATTGGCTGGCGCTGCTGTCAATCACAGCGGCGCGGGGCGGGGCTGAGTGATACAGTCACTGTATCACAGGAGCGCGCTCGCAAAAGCTTTCCACCATGCGAGCTCGCTCGCATGAAGGTAGAAAGCTTTTGCGAGGAGGAGCCGAGACAGCCGCCGAGGGACCCCAGAAGACAGGGTTAGGGGACACTCTGTGCAAAACGAGCTGCACAGTGGAGGTAAGTATAACATGTTTGTTATTAAAAAAAAAAAAAAAGTTTGCCTTTAGTGACCCTTTAACAGTCAAAATGTTTGAGGGCTCAATTACTCCCATGTAATTTTTCATACCGAAAATGAATTGGACATTTATATGTGCTGCTTTATCCTTGGAAAGTTTGCTGATAAGTACACCAGCTAGTAATTACACCCCCTCCCTTTCGATATATGCTGACCCTGTGCATGTCTTCTGTTCAGTTTTATAAGATTTATTTGATCCATGGTTTAATTTGTTTCATATTATGAATTATAGCTCATGTCATGTGCTCAGTGACTCTTTCAGATTTATTTGATGAGTTCTGCTGGGCATTAACTAACACCAAATGGCACTTAAGTGGTGGCAGCTCACAGCTTGTCAACTGGAAAAGTGACAATAAGGTGCTGTTGTTTCTGCAGAGTTTGTGAACTGTTTGTATCAGTTATTAAAGTTGAATTTAAATTTACTTCTAATATTTTTTTTTACATTTTTATAAAATGCTTTGTTAAATAAAACAGCAAAGGAAGAAAATGAAAATGTTTAACGTCTAAAGTGGAAACAATCACGTCAAGCTAAGTAACAGTGGCCCGGATTCAGAGAGCAATTGCGTCTGCGTAACCATAGTTATGCAGTGCAATTGCTTACTTGCGCCGGCGTAACAACTTCTCCTGATTCAGAGAGCTTGTTACGCCGACTACAGCCTAAGATATGCGTGGCATAAGGCTCTTATGCCCTCATATCTTAGGCTGCATTCTTACGCAGGCCGCTAGGTGGCGTTCCCGTAGTGGTCAGCGTAGAGTATGCAAAATGCATACTAACGCTGATTTACTACGGTACGCTAGCCCTGCGTAAGCAGTTTACGTCATTTGCGTACGGCGTGTTTAGCGTAAGGCTGCTCCTGCTAATAGCAGGGGCAGCCAATGCTAAGGATACCCGTCGTTCCCGCGTTGCAAAGTTAAAATTTTACGTAGTTTGCGTAAGTGAATCGTGAATGGCGCTGGACGCCATTCACGGTCACTTTGAAGCAAATGACGTCCTTGCGACGTCATTTGCCGCAATGCACGTCGGGAAAGTTTCCCGACGGAGCATGCGCCCTACGCTCTGCGCGGGAATGCGCCTAATTTAAATGATTCCCGCCCCCTACGGGATCATTTAAATTGCGCGCGCTTACGCCGGGCATTTTGCCGGAGCGCCCACGCAATTTACGGTGCTACTGCTCCGTGAATCGAGGGTAGCGCAGAAAATTTGCGGGGCGCAAAGCAAAAACGGTGCCCTGCGCCTACGTAAAAAATGTGCATATCTTACTGAATCTACCCCAGTGATGTAGAGCAGATTTAAAGTGTTACTAAACCCAGGACCCTGCGGTCACTAAATCTGATCTCCCACAGTACACAGAACATGGAAATGCAATTGTTTTAGTAAATAAAAACTGCTAAATACCTTTTCTCATCAGCAGTATATACAATAATGGTCGAAATTGTTGGCACCCCAGAATTTTTTCCAGAAAATCAATTATTTCTCACAGAAAAGTATTGCAGTAACACATGTTTCGCTATACACATGTTTATTCCCTTTGTGTGTATTGGAACAAAACAAAAAAAAGGAGGAAAAAAAGCAAATTGGACATAATGTCACACAAAACTCCAAAAATGGTCTGGTCAAAATTCTTGGCACCCTTAACTTAATATTTGGTTGTACACCCTTTGGAAAAAATAACTGAAATCAGTCGCTTCCTATAACCATCAATAAACTTCTTACACCTCTCACCCGGAATTTTGGACCACTATTCCTTTGCAAACTGCTCCAGGTCTCTCTTATTGGAATGGTGTCTTTTCCCAACAGCAATTTTGAGATCTCTCCACAGGTGTTCAATGGGATTTGATTCTGGACTCATTGCTGGCCACTTTAGAACTCTCCAGCACTTTGTTGCCATCCATTTCTGGGTGCTTTTTGACGTATGTTTGGGGTCATTGTCCTGCTGGAAGACCCAAGATCTCGGACGCAAACCCAGCATTCTGACACTGGGCTCTACAGTGCGACTCAAAATCTTTTGGAAATCCTCAGATTTCATGATGCCTTGCACACATTCAAGGCACCCAGTGCCAGAGGCATAAAAACAACCCCAAGACATCATTGAACCTCCAGCATATTTCACTGTAGGTACTGTGTTCTTTTCTTTGTAGGCCTCATTCCGTTTTCGGTAAACAGTGGAATGATGTGCTTTACCAAAAAGCTCTATCTTGGTCTCATCTGTCCACAAGACGTTTTCCCAGAAGGAATTTGGCTTACTCAAGTACATTTTGGCAAACTGTAGTCTTACTTTTTTATGTCTCTGTATCAGCAGTGGGGTCCTCCTGGGTCTCCTGCCATAGCGTTTCATTTCATTTAAATGTCAACGGATAGTTTGCGCTGACACTGATGCTCCCTGAGCCTGCAGGACAGCCTGAATTTCCTTGGAACTTGTTTGGGGCTTCTTATGCACCATCCGGACTATCCTGTGTTGCAACCTTTCATCAATTTTTCTCTTCCGTCCAAGCCCAGAGAGATTAGCTACAGTGCCATGGGTTGCGCAAACCAATCAATATACACTAAATACATATTGGCCTAAATTGATGAATAAATTCGATCTTTTGCGCAAAAGCTATAGCGTCTACAAACTATGCAATAGATTTAGGGACTTTTTATAAATTTTTTTTTTATAATGATTTTTAGCGGGACTGTAACATTTACGGCTCACAAATCTGACACTAAAGCCCTGTACACACGATCGGTTTGTCTGATGAAAACAGACTGATGTACTGTTTTCATTGGACAAACCGATCATGTGTGGGTCCCATCGGTCTTTTTTCCATCGGTGTTAAAAAATAGAACATGTTTTAAATTTTTCCTATGGATAAAAAAACTATAGAAAAATCCGATCGTCTGTGTGGAACTCCATCGGATAAAAATCCATGCATGCTCAGAAACAAGTCGACGCATGCTCGGAAGCATTGACTTCATTTTTTTCGCCTCGTTGTAGTGTTTTACGTCACTGAGGCAATTCAGTTCGCATGTGCTGCGCTATATAAGTTTTTCACTCACTCAATCACTCACTCACTCACTGGGTTTTGGCACGGTCGGATTTTTGACTGATGGTGTGTAGGCAAGACTGATGAAAGTCAGCTTCATCGGATATCCGATGAAAAAATACATCGGATTAGATTCCATTAGATATCCGATCGTGTGTACAGGGCTTAAGTGACACTTTTTGGTGACCAGTGACACCAACACAGTGATCAGTGCTAATAAAAGATGCACTGTCACAATATAAATAACAGTGGCTGAAAAGGGGTTAACATCAGGGGTGATCAAAGGGTTAAGTGTGTCCCTAGGGGGTACTTTCTTACTGTGTGGGGGATTGCTCTGACTGGAAAAACAAAGAGATCTGTGTTCCTGCTTGGCAGGAACAAAAGATCTACATGTTCTCCCTTGATAGAACGGCGATCTGCCTTGTTTACATGGGCAGATCGCCATTCTGCCTCTCTGGGGAACAATCGCAGTTGGCCAGAGGACATTGCATCCACTGGACCTGCTGATTTGCTCTCCATCTGGCCAATCGGCACACACGCATGCCCCACAGAGGCTACTGCACGGAGCAACGTACAGGTAAGGCAAGTTTTATCTTGTAATGAACATTAGAGTGTATTATCTCAGAGACATAGCCACACATTTTTGGCTGGACAGTATCTTGGTCAGGCTGCAATATAAGAGGGAGAGGAAAGTAGGATTTATTTTGAAATAAAAATTTGAGTGTTCTATTTGAGAGACAATAGCTCAAAATTGTGTACAGTGGCTGGACAGTATGAAAGTGGCTAAGTAGGGTGCAAAATAAGATGGGAAGATAATCCGTTTTTTTTCTTCAAAAAGTGTGTTATTTGAGAGACAATAGCCACAAATGTATTACAGTGGCTGTAAAGGTAGCAGTAGGCATTGTCTGCCATCTGGAGCTTCAAAAAAAAACACTATAACCACCCCCACGTCCAGGAGTCTGAGCCCCTTTGTCCAACCTCTTTGCACTGCAACCCATCCCATATAATTTAGTGGACATTTCCTGACCTGCATTGCCCCAGAGAGGCAGGTTCACAGCTGCAATTGTTTTTTTGTTTGTGTTTACTTGTTATTTTTTCTATATTATTGTCATAATAATAATAATAATATTGTCAAAAAGATCAGTCTGATGAATTTCCAAATATATTTTACTGGGATAGTGATTTTTGGAACTGGTAGTTCTGGTGCAAACACATTCGCTTTTCTAAACACTGAATCGATTCTACGCCAATCAGGTGGTCTGATACCCATTTCCCAATTGGCTAAAAGGACAGGCGATCCTACTGGACGCCCAGGAGGAGGAGGAGGGAGATGCACGGTGGAAGCTGCTGTGAACCACAGGGGGAGGAATAAAGAAAGCTGCCGCTCACCAGACGCACTGCCCGTCCGCCCACTTCCCAAATGGGCATAGCTCCCAACTGTCCCTGAATTCGAGGGACTGTCCTTGATTTGGGACAAAGTCCCTCAGTCCCTCTTTCCTCCTCATTTGTCCCTCATTTTGGTCTGATCTATATAGTTATATTTAAAATGCACTTTTTATCTTCAAAAAAGTATTTCCCAGGGCTAATCTTTCATTCAATTTCCAAATTTCTGCATTTGTAAATTTCAAAAGCCAATATAAAGGAATAGTAGTGGTAAAAAAAAGCACTTGTGGGTTTAACTAATCCTTTTTTTGTATAATTCTCCTTTAAGGGGGTGTGGCAGGGGGGGGGGCAAGTCTTATGCCTAAATACTTTTGATAATAGGTGTCCCTAATTCCCATCTCAAAAAGTTGGGAGGTATGTAAATGGGGCAAGTGCGGGGATTTGATGTCTCGATCGTCCTGCTGGGGTGGGGGGCTGTCCGCCGCCCCCCCCCCCCCCCCCAAAGAAAAAAACACCAAGCGCCTCTGCTTTGTACGGTCTACTTTCTTTAACCTCAAAAATCTATCCCTATCACGAAAGCACTGGTTGGTTGTGTTCGCCCACTGAGCTTCCCAGTCCTCCCTTGGTCATATGCGCTGTACACTGTGACTACGATGTATATATACTGTGATATACACTGCATATATGCTTTTTCATGTATTTACTAATTATCCTTCATACTGCTTCATTGTTACCATCTGGTTTGAATCTTTTTCATGTAACATTTTTTATTTCTTCGTGTTTAAAAACAAATCCCTTTTAAGGCGATCTATTAGTGAGCCAGACTGAGATCCTGTGTGTTCCCCACTACGGTAAAAACACCATGTCATTTTATCAATGTTACAGTAGACTTCATCACCACCAGTAACATTTTACCATTACGAGCTACAGATCTGTGCGATTCATGCAGAAGTATCATCAAACATTATGCACGCTCATGAACTGAAACTAGGAAACGTGCTTGCATTCAGTGCAACTGTTATGTAACACCCAGTAGGTATTAATGAAAATAAATGTGTTAAAGTATATGGGAACAATGGGGGTAATTATTGACCCTGGTAACCAATCAGGTTTCATATTTTATTCACTGGGTGTCATGATCTGTGTCATTACTCTGGTCACCTGCTGGTTGGCACTGTCCCTCCAGTAACAGGGTGCAGTTCTGGTGGCCACCAGCAGGTGTCGCCCAAATATAGATTTGCACAGGTATTTAAGCCCGCCCTAAACTGGAGTTCAGGCTTCAGTATTTTGCTTGTCAGCCTGTTCCCTGCCTGACCTGGTTAGCTGTTGCCCACCTGTTCCTGCTTCGCTCCTGCCCTGGGACCCTGTCGCTTATTGACCCCGGCTTGTATTTTTGGGACTTTGCTGCTCTCCTCCTATCCTTGACCCCTGGCTTGGACCTCGACGTGCTTATGTCTTATCCCTGCATGACCTGCTCAGTGGTTTTTGGTTGCTGTGTCACGCTTGCTTTCTTTGATTGTTTTTCACGTGTGCTTTAACTTTAATAAAACATATATTTTTCACTATCTTGGTGCCTGTTTCCGTTAGTGCAGCCCATTGACCTGTACCCAGTACTCGGATGCCTGCGTGGGCATCCCCTGACACTGGGGTAATGAGACTGCCCAATTTTACTTTACCAATTTTTTTTACAAATTGTTCCCTCCAGGAATTAAAACCTTTAGTCATATTATCTTTCTGCTGTCGGTGCTCCTTTGGGGAGGTTAACTATATGTCTCAGAAATGCAAGGCTTGTCAAGTCTCTGGGGATACAGTACTTGGAAGTCACCTGATATTTCAGGGTTTTCCCTGGGGACTTCCCACAGAGTTCCTGGTTTTGGAGCATGTATATGTGAACAAATACCACCCTCTGATAACCAGTGAAGTGAACACCCTCTGATGATATACAGAGATGAAACAAATATCTCTGCATAAGTTTTACATGCATATCTGCAGTCTTCAGCTTTCTACATTCTTTAGAAATTGCACAATGCACATCATGTTAAAAATCATTCTTCCCATTTCAGCTGTGGGAGGGGAGTCTAGGCATACACTGTGTCAGAGCTGATGGGAGCAAAGCCCCCCCCCCCTTCCACATAGGCAGAGGAATGAAAAAAATTGCAGAGCTGTACTGTAAATAGACCAGCTCTCTGCTAATCTATCTCCAAGTTCCCTCACTGACACAAATTTCCAGCTGCTTTTATCTCCTGTGTCGGAGAACTTACCAGAAGTTATCATGCTGATAACCGAGGAACAGAGCAGCAGAAAGACACCAGATTTATAGCTTTGGAGAGAGATAAGTAAACACTACAGATATATGGGCAAGGTCAGATTTCATGAATGGAGTTTACAACCACTTTAATGCAAGTGTAGCGCTACCCCCGCAGGAGTCACTGGATAGATTTGGCATGGCGTGTTACCTTTGTGAGCGTCTAGGGGTATGATGATGAGCAATGATGGAATGTCCAAACAGCAAGGTGTCTTTTTCTGTGCTTTTATTCTTGCCCAACACGGCAAACAGTGAACTTAAGGTAGATATAGAAAGATGGGTGAAGAGGAGAAATTGCAGATTCAGGCTTGGATAGAACAGAAGCAGTCCTGCTTCAAATAACACTCTCACTTTCGTCGCCCCTCAGCCGAAGGGGGTATAGTGTACCTGGACAGGCCTCTCACACTGACCTGGCAGCCAGAGTATCACTCGGAAATTGAGGAGAAAATAAGTCTCTGCCACAGACTTAATAGAACTGACGGGTCAGAACGGGACCTCTGCCACAGGCCCCTTCTCCAGAACATTGGTAGCGAGGTAAATCCTCCTTGATAAATTAGTGCCTGAATCTCCCTCAGGTAGTCTCTCAAATGGTTACCGACTGACAGGTTGCCATCAAACAAACTGTCAATGTCCGGTCACCTTGATCCCCGATGGATTGTCCAGGCCCTATTGTATTGCCTGCCTCCAGGCTCTCCTTAGACTGACTCCCCACTGAACAGCACAACTCACTTGGGATCTTCTTCAGAAATTTGGGGACCCAGTAGATGACTGGGGCCCCGCCACAGCTTCAGTTGCTCCAGGCCATCATGGTCCCGAAACCAAGGACACCGCAAAGCAAGTGCGCCCCGGCCTGGTAGGACATATCGCCGGGGCCCATGATGTGCGCACACCCTAAAGGTGGGTGCCGCACCCGGAACTAGAACAGAACAGCCCCACAAAATGGCGTCTGCCCTAGAAGTACCCTCCCCCAGCATGCCCCGCGAGTGAAAAACCCCTCTCATTGGCTGCTGGCAGAAAGGCGCCTCAGACTGAACTCCACTGCTGCCACCTGTCGCCCAGTGATGGAAAGGTATCTCTGGAACACAGAATGAACTGGCAGTACAGCCCAGCTCGGCAGAGACCCAATTTACACAGATTAACTGGAT